>NW_012104087.1:2366656-2369554 GCF_000951045.1 Mandrillus leucophaeus
TATATATATATGTACATATATATTATACTTTAAGTTCTGGGATACATGTGGAGAATGTGCAGGTTTGTTACACAGGTATACATGTGCCATGGTGGTTTGCTGCACCCATCAACCTGTCATCTACATTAACATCTAACGCTATCCCTCCCCTAGCCCCCACCCACCAACAGACCTCTGTGTGTGATGTTCACTTCCTTGTGTCCATATGTTCTCATTGTTCAAATCCCACTAATGAGTGAGAACATGTGGTGTTTGGTTTTCTGTTCCTGCGTTTGCTGAGAATGATGGTTTCCAGCTTCATCCATGTCCCTACAAAAGACATGAACTCATCCTTTTTATGGCTGCATAGTATTCCATGGTGTATATGTGCCACATTTTCTTTGTCCAGTCTATCATTGAAGGGCATTTGGGTTCGTTTCAACTCTTGGCTATTGTGAACAGTGCTGCAATAAACACACGTGTGCCTGTGTCTTTATAGTAGAATGATTTATAATCCTTTGAGTATATACCCAGTAAGGAGATTGCTGAGTTAAATGGTATTTCTGGTTCTAGATCCTTGAGGAATTTCTATACCATCTCCCACAAAGGTTGAACTAATTTACACTCCCACCAACAGTGTAAAAGTATTTCTATTTCTCCATGTCCTCTCTGGCATCTGTTGTTTCCTGACTTTTAATGATCACCATTCTAACTGGCGAGAGATAGTATCTCATTGTAGTTTTGATGTGCATTTCTCTAATGACCAGTGATGAAGAGCTTTCCTCCATATGTTTGTTGGCCACGTAAATGTCTTCTTTTGAGAGTGCCTTTTCCTGTCCTTCGCCCACTTCTCCATGGGGTTGTTTTTTTCTTGCAAATTAGTTTAAGTTCCTTATAGAACTGGGTATAGGTTGTAGATTCTGGATATTAGCCCTTTGTCAAATTGATGTATTTCAAAATTTTTCTCCCATTCTGTTGGTTGCCTATTCATTCTGATTATAGTTTCTTTTGCTGTGCAGAAGCTCTTCAGTTTCATTAGATCCCATTTGTCAATTTTGGCTTTTGTTGCCATTGCTTTTGATGTTTTAGTCATGAAGCCATTGCCCATGCCTATGTCCTGAATGGTATTGCCTAGGTTTTCTTCTAGGGTTTTTATGGTTTTAGGTCTAACATTTAAGTCTTTAATCCATCTTAAGTTAATTTTTATATAATATGTAATAAAGGGATCCGGTTTCAGTTTTCTGCATATGGCTAGCCAGTTTTCCCAACACCATTTATTAAATAGGAAATCCTTTCCCCATTGCTTGCTTTTGTCAGGTTTATCAAAGATCAGATGGTTGTAGATGTCTAGCATTATTTCTGAGGCCTCTGTTCTGTTCCACTGGTCTATATGTCTGTTTTTGGTACCAGTACCATGTTCTTTTGGTTATTATAGCTTTGAAGTATAGTTTGCAGTCAAGTAGCATGATGGCTCCAGCTTTGTTCTTTTGGCTTAAGATTGTATTGGCTATACAGGCTCTTTTTTGGTTCCATATGAAATTTAAAGTAGTTTTTTTCTAATCCTGTGAAGAAAGTCAATGGTAGCTTGATGGGGATAGCATTGAATCTATAAATTACTTTGTGCAGTATGGCCATTTTCATGATATTGATTCTTCCTATCCATGAGCATGGAATATTTTTCTGTTTGTTTGTGTCCTCTCTTATCTCCTTGAGCAGTGGTTTGTAGTTTCCCTTGAGGAGGTCTTTCACATCCCTTGTAAGTTGTATTCCCAGGTATTTTATTCTCTTTGTGGCAATTGTGAATGGGAGTTCACTCATGATGACTCTCTGTATGTCTATTATTGGTGTGTAGGAATGCTTGTGATTTTTGCACATTGATTTTGTATCCTGAGACTTGGCTGAAGTTATTTATCAGCCTAAGGAGATTTTGGGCTGAGACAATGGGGTTTTCTAAATATATAATCATGTTATCTGCAAATGGAGACAATTTGTCTTCCTCTCTTCCTATTTGAATACGCTTTATTTCTTTCTCTTCTCTGATTGCCCTGGCCAGAACTTCCAATATTCAAACTATGTTATACAGGGGTGGTGAGAAAGGGCACCTTGTCTTGTGCCAGTTTTCAAAGGGAATGCTTCCAGCGTTTGCACATTCAGTATGATATTGGCTATGGGTTTGTCATAAATAGCTCTTATTATTTTGGGATATATTCCATCAATACCTAGTTAATTGAGAGTTTTTAGCATGAAGGGGTTTTGAATTTTATCAAAGACCTTTTCTGCTTCTATTGAGATAATCATATGGTTTTTGTCATTGATTCTGTCTATGTGATGGATTACATTTATTGATGCGTATATGTTGAAACAGCCTTGCATCCCAGCTAGAAGAGGGTAGGGGACAATATTCAGTATTCTTAAAGTACTTTCAACCCAGATTTTCACATCCAGCCCAAGTAAGCTTCATAAGTAAAGGAGCAATTAAATCCTTTACAGACAAGCAAATGCTGAGAGATTTTGTCACCACCAGACCTGCCTTACAAAAGCTCCTGAAAGAAGTACTAAATATGGAAAGGAAAACCTGGTACCAGCCGCTGCAAAAACATACCAAATTATAAAGACCATTGACACTATGCAGAAACTGCATCAACTAACAAGCAAAATAACCAGTTAGCATCATAAAGACAGGATCAAATTCACTCAACATTAACCTCAAATGTAAATGGGCTAAATGCCCCCCATCAAAAGACATAGACTGGAAAATTGGATAAAGAGCCAAGACCTATCCGTGTGCTGTATTCAGGAGACCCATCTCATGTTCAGAGACACACATAGGCTCAAAATAAAGTGATGGAGGAATATTTACCAGGCAAATGGAAAGCAAAAAAAAAAAAAAAGCAAGGGTTGCAATCCTAGTCTCTGATA
>NW_012104087.1:2371031-2371925 GCF_000951045.1 Mandrillus leucophaeus
CCATCCTGCCCGACTAATTTTTGTATTTTCTGTAGAGACAGGGTTTCGCTGTGTTGGCCACGCTGTTCTGGAACTCCTGACCTCAGGTTATCCGCCCACCTTGGTTTCCCAAAGTACTGAGATTAAAGGCGTGAGCCACGGCGCCCAGCCAGAAAACAATTTTTAAAATAGTCAAGGAACTTCAACAAGCCCTTCAAAAAAAGGATGAACATTGTGCTAAGTGATATAAACCAGTCAGAGAGCTAGTGCACAATTTTATTTAAATGAGTTATATAGATATAGCCAAACTCGTGGAGAAAGAGTAGAGTTTGGGAAGAGGCTGGGAAGAGGAGGAAAAGGGAGGTTGCTGTCAAATGAGTATAAAGTTTCAGTTACATAAGATGCATAGGTTTGATCTATTGAATAATGGTGTGCCTATACTTAACCATCATACAATCAACTGATCAATAAATAAGAAAAAAATCATTGAAAAACTGGCCAATACAATTATAAAAAATATGCTTATTCTGACTGCTCATTAGATAAATACTAATTGAAAACACAATGAGTTATTATTAGTGTAGAATGTCTACACAAAGAAAATTAATGAAAGTTTGGATTGGCTGGAACTTTCATATACTGTGGTTGGTAGGAATACAAATTGATTCCACCACCTTGGAAACTGCCAATATCTGCGAAAGTGAATTTGTGCATTTCTTATAACCCAACACTTCCACTGTACTCTATACTTACAGAAATACACATTTGTCTCAAAAGAAATTGCAAAATGTTCATTTGGTGTTATTTTTAACATTAAAAAGTTGGGGCCGGGCGCGGTGGCTCACGCCTGTAATCCCAGCACTTTGGGAGGCCGAGGCGGGTGGATCACGAGGTCAGGAGATCGAGACCATCCTG
>NW_012104087.1:2377205-2425670 GCF_000951045.1 Mandrillus leucophaeus
AGACAAAGATGGGTATTACATAATGGTAGAGGGATCAATACAACAAGAAGAACTAACTATCCTAAATATATAGGCACCTAATACAGGAGCACCCCAATTCATAAAGGAAGTTCTTATTAGAGACCTACAGGAGACTTAGACTCCCAGACAATAATAGTGGGAGATGTTAACACCCCAGTGTCAATATTAGACAGATCAATGAGACAGAAAATTAACAAGGATAGGCCAGGCGCTGTGGCTCACACCTGTAATCCCAGCACTTTTGGAAGCTGAGGTGGGTGGATCATGAGATCAAGAGATTGAGACCATCCTGGCTAACATGGTTAAAGCCTGTCTCTACTAAAATTTCAAAAATTGGCTGGGCGTGGTGGCAGGTGCCTGTAATCCCAGCTACTTGGGAGGCTAAGGCAGGAGAATCGCTTGAACCCAGGAGGCAGAGGTTGCAGTAAGCTGAGACTGTGCCACTGCACTCCAGCCTGGTGACAGAGCGAGATTCTATGGGGGAAAAAAAAAAAAAGAAAGAAAGGAAAAAAAAAGAAAAGAAAATTAACAAGGATATTCAGGACTTGAACTCAGCTCTGGACCAAGATGACCTAATAGACATCTATAGAACTCTCCACACCAAATCAGCAGAATATACATTCTTCTCAGCACCACATCACACCTATTCTAAAACTGACCACATAATTGGAAGTAAAACACTCCTCAGCAAATGCAAAATAACAGAAATCATAACACTCTCTCAGACCACAGTGTAATCAAAGTAGATCTCAGGATGAAGAAAGTCACTTAAAATCGCAAAACTACATGAAAACTGAACAGTCTGCTCCTGAGT
This sequence comes from Mandrillus leucophaeus, assembly GCF_000951045.1. Lineage (NCBI taxonomy): Eukaryota > Metazoa > Chordata > Mammalia > Primates > Cercopithecidae > Mandrillus > Mandrillus leucophaeus. Next base: position 2,378,041 of record NW_012104087.1, read on the forward strand.
GACTACTGGGTAAATGACAAAATTAAGGCAGAAATAAAGTTATTTGAAACAAATGAGAACAAAGACACAATGTACCAGAATCTCTGGGACACAGCTAAAGCAGTGTTTAAAGAGAAATCTATGTCACTAAATGCCCACAGGAGAGCGCGGGAAAAATCTAAAATCGACACCCTAACATCACAATTAAAAGAACTAGAGAAGCAAGAGCAATTAAATTCAAAAGCTAGCAGAAGACAAGAAATAACTAACATCAGAGCAGACCTGAAGGAGACAGACACAAAAAAACCCTTCAAAAAATCAATGAATCCAGGAAGTGTTTTTTAAAAAAGATTAACAAAATAGATAGACTGCTAGCCAGACCAATAAGGAAGAAGAATAAAAAAAGAAGAATCACAGAGGCACAATAAAAAATGATAAAGGTGATATCACCATTGATCCCACAGAAATACAAACTACCATCAGAGAATATAAACACCTCTACGCAAATAAACTAGAAGATCTAGAAGAAATGGATACATTCCTGGACACTTACACCCTCCCGAAATTAAACCAGGAAGAATACCTGAATATATCAATAACAAGTTCTGAAATTGAGGCAGAAGTTAATAGCTCATCAACAACAAAAAGCCCGTGACCAGATGGATTCACTGCAGAATTCTACCAGAGATTCAAAGAGGTGTTGGTACGATTCCTTCTGAAACTATTCCAAATAATAAAAAAAGAGAGACTCCTCCCTAACTCATTTTATGAGGCCAGCATCATCCTGATACCAAAATCTGGCAGAGACACAACAAAATAATAAGTTATGTTTTTAATGGATGATATATTTTAACAAAAAGTTTATTTTAAAATGTGAATGCACTATGCAATTTTTGACTATTTTTTAGAAATTAATGTAAAAGTATTAGAAATACAGTAAATGTAAATTTTGGAATCTTTGTATGGCAAAATTTAGTGTTCTGTTTTTTCTTTATAACTATTTGTGCTATAAATTGTTGGCAAGTTTGCAATTGTTGATGTAACAATTTATATGGTTTGAGTATTTGTCACCGTCAAATCTCATGTTGAAATGTAATCTCCAATGTTGGAGGTGAAAGCTGGTGGGAGGGGTTTGAGTCATGGCAGGGAGAGATCCCTTATTAATGGCTTGGTGCCCTCCTCGGTAATAAGTGAATTCTCACTCTGTTACTTCATGCAAGAGCTTGTTGTTTAAAGGAGCCTGTCACCTCCTCCTCTCTCTCTTGCTCCTCATCTAGCCATGTGATATGCTTGCGCCTCACTTTGCTATCCAACATGAGCAAGATTTCTGAAGCCTCAACAGAAGCTGAGCAGATGCTCATGCCATGTTTGTACAGCCTGAAAAACGGTGAGCCAAATAAACCTATTTCCTTTATAAATTACTATCTTAAGTATTCCTTTATAGAAGTGCGAAATGGACTAATACAATGAGCAACTATTTTAAAAGCCATAGACAGGAATACAAATTATAAAGTGATTCAGCAAAATCTTAATAAATTGGGTGATGTATACAATTCTGAAATTCTTAATTATATGAAGTTTTTTCTGGCCTCAATCTTTAATTTTGTAATCACTGCTACCATTCAAGACAATAATACAAGCAAAAAAAATTAATGGTCTATTGAACTATATCATTCCAAAATTTATTTGTATAGTGATCTCAGAAGAAATACCAATTCCAATGATGAAAGATACTACTTATATTAATCATTGAATGGTATCATTTTTCATGTTTTAATTTATCAAACCCACATTAGGAATTGTGTTTTATCTCAGACAAAAACTCACTAGTAAAAATTCTACGTAATCACAAATATTTTGAGCATAATCTAGAGATTTTTTCAATTACTTCCTTTCCCAGATATAGGTTTATTTCACATATATAATGTGAAAACATTTAACAAAAAATTGTAGATAGTGTTGGCATAAATCTAATTAGCACAAAATTATTCAACCAATAGAAAAATATGAAGATTTTATGAATGTGGCTAGATTAAACTTTGTTTTTATTCAACATCTCAGACATTCATAAAATGATGATATTTCTTCTGTTGAACACCAGTAGTATCAAGAACAAGCTAAAGAAAAGTTGTTAATGATCTTTATTTAGTAAATCAGAAATTTACGTTAAAAACCTATAACAATAGAATATAGATTACAAACATTAGTACTATGTGTTCAGATTTGATGTTTTTGTCATTCTGTGGTAAAAGTGGCCTATGTATATGCAGCAACTAGTATGTGTGACATGCTTTAAGTTTTGCAGCTTTTCTTCAAAACCTTCACAGAAATAATTGAGGAGGGTAATATTACTTGTACTTCAAAACAGAGGAATCAAACTCATTTTAGAGTTTCCCCATTAAGTAATAAAAAGAAAATTATTCCACTCTAGATCTGTTGTGAATGAAAACCTGTGTAGTGATTTTAAACATCTTAAACTGTCTGAGCATTGGGGGAAGTTTTCATGTGACTGTTTGTAGTAGTAAAGAAGTTAATGTAAATTTAATGTACATTAGGCTATTTTGATAGCTCTTTGCATTGGTCAAATAAAATTAACCAGACGGTTGATAAACCAGACACTGTTACATTCAGACTGACATGAATAGGCAGTTCCAGCAAGAAGGTAGTTGTTTTGTTCAATGCAAAATGAGGGGATATACCATGTTAGGGGATGGTATAATCTTTTTTAAAAGTCAGATACATTGGGAAAGCCTAAGGTGAGGTGTGAAAGCTGTATATTTTATTTTCTAAAACAATATTTTTTTCTTGACTAAATCCTTGCAATGAATTTTGCAATAATAACATATGTATGGTATTTATAGTTTATGGCATTTTTCAACAGACATTTATTCCTAAATTTCCACAAAATCTGTGTTAGAACAGAAGAGTACATTTTTCTCAACTTTTCAAAGATGAGCAAGAAGAGCAACTATTTTAAAAGCAATAGATAGGAATACAAATTATAAAGTGATTCAGCAAAATCTTAATAAATTGGACGATGTAAACAGTAAAGGCACTTAGAAGTAAAAGTAAAATATTTTATTTCAAGATTTTGCTTCTTCTCCAAGGATATCACCTAGTTTGTGTCAAGGCTTAATTTTGCAGAATTTAAATTTATTATAATTTTTACATCTGATTGTATATTTTATCCACTTCAGAGGAGTAGAGTTTACATTATCAGGCAGATAAAATAGCTTATTCATGCATTAATAGTTTTGAAATAATTCTCATTAAGGCTTGTAGTATATGATGCCATATTAAATACTTAATATGTATAAGCCCACACTGTGGTCATCACTGTAGTTTATAACATACAGGAGTCCTCATAATAACAACATGAGAAGGCATTTAGCTGGCTGAGGTGGAGCTGTTACCCTTCTATCACATCAGCTTTAATTTTTAAAAAATGATTTGTGTGTGTGTGTGTGTTTAACATGATTTGTTGTTGCTTGTGTGGGAAGTGGTGGTGGTGGTGGTTGCAGAGTGTAAATGTTGAGTAGCAGAGTCTGAGGAAGAAGGACAATAGAGACCTTCATGATGTCTGCCTATCTCTGAGCCTGTAGGATAAAATGTGAGTCATTATGGTTTGAAGGACGAGGTATAAAGACTCATGCAATAATATGAGTTATTTTAGAAAACTCTGGAACATGTAGAACTTGGGGGTGTGAGCTATGATACAAAAGCAAAGAAAGATGGGAAGTTTATAACAAAAAACTCCTACATAAAAATGTAGAAAGGCTTTAAATAAACAACTTAACACTATACCTTAAAGACTTAAAGACCAAACAAAGAACAAGCCAGACACAAAATTAGTAGAAGAAAAAAAATAATAAAGATCAGAAGAGAAATGAATGAAATTGGCTTAAAAAATACAAGGCAAAACACAATAAAAGTTGACTTTTTGAAAAGAAAATTAAAATTGACAAACCTTTAGCTAGGGTAACAAAAAAAAAAAAAGAAGAAGACTCAAATAAATGAAATCAAAGATTAAAAAGCAGACTGATAGCACAGAAATACACATGACCTTTAAAGACCATTATAAGTAGCTATTTGCCAATAAGCTGGAAAATTTAAAACAAATAAATATATTCCTAGACACATACAACCTTTGATGATTGAAGCATGAAGAAATTTAAAGTATCAATGGACCAATAGCAAGTAATGAGATAGAGACAATAATAGTCTTCCTTCAAAGGATAGACCAGGACCTGATGGCTTCACTTCTGAATTCTGAAAAAAAAAAAAAAAAATCTATGAGAATACATACTAATTCTACTCAAACTATTTCAATAAATCAAGGAGGGAGTACTTTCAAACTCATTCTATCAAGGCAAGCATTCCCCTGATTTCAAAAACCAGACAAAGACTAAGAAAATAAAACTGCCGGCAAATTACTGATGAACATGGATGCAAAAATCTTCAACAAAATACTAGCAAACTGAGTTTAACATTTAAAAGATCATTCATCATGATCAAGTGGAATCACCCCAGGGATACAAAGATGTTTCAACATATACAGAGAAACAAAAGTGATACATGACATTGATAGAATAAAGGACAAAAAACACATCATCATTTCAATAGGTGCAGAAAAATTCAACAAATTTCAGTATCTCTTTGTGGTAAAAACTCTCAACAAACTAGGTATAAAAGGAACATACGCCAAAACAATAAAGACCATGTATAACAAACTGCAGCAAGTTTCATATTAAATGTAAAAAAAGTGGAAAGCCTTTCTCTAAGACCTGGAATAAGACAAAAATTCCTGCTTACACCAGCTATTCAGTGGCCCTGAGAAAACTGGATACAGAAGAATGAAACTAGGCCTAGGACTTTCAAATCCCAGCCAGAGCAATTAGATAAGAGAAATAAATGGCATCAAATGGTAAAGGAATAAGTCAAATTTGTCCTCGTTAAAAAGATATATAATCTTATATTTAGAAAAATCCAAAGACTGACAAAAATTATTAGAACTAATAAGTTCAGTAAAATTGTATGATAGAAAATCAACCTACAAAAATTAGTAGCATTTTCATATGCTAACAGCAAACAATCTGAAAACAAAATCAAGGAAGCAATCTTATTTACAATAAATAGCTACAAAAAATACTTAGGAAAAAGATCTCTACAATGAAAACTATAAAAATGTGATGAAAAATAATTGAAGAGAACTTAAAAAGTAGAAATATATCCTATACTCATGGATTGAATCAACAGTTTTAAAATGTCTATACCAAAGGTTGTATAGAGATTCAATGCCATCCCTCCAACACGCCAAAGACATTCTTCACAGAAATAGAAAACACTATCCTAAAATATATATGACATTACAAAAGATCCAGAATAACCAAGGCAACTCTGAGCAAAAAGAATAAAGCTGGAGGAATCACATTACCTGACTTCAAATTTTACTGTAAAGCTACAGTAACAAAAACATCATGGTACTGGCATAAAAACAGACACATGGAAAAATGAACAGAAAAGAAATCCTAGAAATAAATACACACATTAATTGCCAACCCATTTTCAACAAAGGCACTAAGAAAATACATTGGGAAAAGAAGAGTCTTCATTAAATGATGCTGGGAAAGCTGGATATGCATATACAGAAGAATGAAACTCGGCCCCTATCTCTCAACATATACAAAAGTGAACTCAAAATGGATTAAAAATTTAAATGTAAGCCCCAAAACTATAAAACTATTGAAAGAAAACGTTGGGAAAACACTTCAAGACATTGGTCTGGACTAAGATTTCTTGAGTAAAACCTCAAAGGAACAGGCAACCAAACAAAAATTGACAAAATAATCACATCAAGTTAAAAAACTTCTACACAACAAATGAAACAATCAACACATTGAAGAGACAATCTATAGAATGGGAGAAAATATCTACAACCTAATCATCTGACAAGGATTAATAACCAAAATATATAAGTAACTCAAACAACTAAGTAGCCAAAAAAACAAATAATTTGATAAATATTGGACAAAATATCTGAATATATATTTCTCAAAAAGAAGATATACAAATGGCCAAGAGGTATGTGAAAAAAAAAAAGCTCAACATCACTAATCATCAGGGATATGAAAATCAAAAACACAATCATCTTACCCTAGTTAGAAGGACTTAATGCATATGATATATGCATGTTCAGTTTCTCAAAAAAGACAAAAACAACAGATGCTGGTAAGGATGTGGAGAAAAAGAAACTCATACACTGTTAGTGAAATTATAAATTGGTACAACCATTATGGAAACCAGTGTGGAGGTTCATCAAAAAACTAAATGTAAAACCACCATATAAACCAGCATTCCTGCTGATGGGTACATATTTAAAAGAAAGGAAATATCTACATTGAAGAGATATCTGCACTCTAGCGTTTATTGTAGCATTATTCATGATAGCAAAGATATGGAATCAACCTAAGTTTTTATCAAGAGATGAATAGACAAAGAAAATGTGGAATGCATAAACAGTGGAATATTATTTCACTATAAAAAAGAATAAAATCCTGCCATTAGCAACAACATGGGTTGCACTGGAAGGCAATATGTTAAGTGAAATAAGCCAAGCACAGAAAGACAAATATCACATGTTGTAACTCAGATGTGGGAACCAAAAAAAATGATGTCATGGAAATAGTGAATAGAATGGTTGTTACCAGACACTAGGAAATGTAGCAGAGAGAAAGGATAAAAATGGGTTGATCAATGGGTACAAAAATACTGTTAGACAGAAAGTATAAGATCTAGTGTTCAGTAACACAATAGAGCAACTATATTTAACAGTAACTTATGGTATATTTTAAAATAGTTAGAAGGGAAGATGTGAAATATTTCCAACACAAAGTAATGATAAATATTTGAGATAATGGATATCCCAATTGCCCAGATTTGATCATTACAAATTGTATGCTGGTGTTAAAATATCACATTGCCCCATAAGTATGTACAATGATTTGCCTCCATAAATATTAAAAATTTAAAAATTAAACATCAAAGAAAAGCATATTTTTTGAGCCAGATTCCTGCACTGCTGTGATACTCTGAAGTTGGTGGCTCTGGAATACTGAGCAATAAGAGGTTTGAATGTATGGTTGCTGAGACTTCATAATTTGTGGAAATTGCTGAGTAATAGCAAAAGCAAGGTCAGGAAAGGAGAAGCACAGATTTCATGTAGTCAGTGATATGCTGATAAATGCCTAAAAACTGAATTTCGGGGAAAAAACAAAACCCTAGTTTGCAGCATTTGCCAATTTTCATTGTGTAAATGGTCCCATATGGGCAATTTCAAATTACCAACATGAAGTAGTTTGATACAGAGTTCAGAAGAGGTGAACACAAAAGGGTATGTGAATCAGTAAAAGCTGGCTCAAGTTGGATACACTCAGAAATACATTGTAAACATTTGTGGAAAGTGACTAAGTTTGAACAGTTTGGGTGTTTGGGCCATTGTAATTTGACCAAAAACAACAACTGGACTTTGGGCCAAATCTCAGTCACACTTAACTTAATATTGCTTGGCATAAAATGTAGTTTGCAGTGTTCTGAACCAATCCATCGGAACTTCAAGTCCTGTCAGCTCTATTTTTCTAAATACATCTTGGATCCCTCCTCCTGTCTGCTCATTAGCTCAACTCTCTGTTCCAAGCACTATTCTTGTCACTGGGAATATAATGATGAAAAAGACAGACAAGGCTACCATCCTTATCGTTTATTGCTTCAACTATGGCAAACCTCCTGATTTGTTTCACTCTATCTGGTGTCTCCGTTCTTACACTGTGGCCAGACTATTTTTCCCAGACTACAAAAATGATGGCATCATTCTCGCAATTATATTCCACAAAATCTCTCAATATTAACCCTTACCTGTCATATACCAATATCAATCCCTACCTACTCTTCACTACCAGAGCCATGCTTAATCTTTTGTCATTTTCTGAACATGTAACTTCAACTGTCTTGCTTTTGCACATGTTCTTTCTGCCATAGTATATCTTTCCCATCTCGCCTAGAAAAAAAATCTCTTGTTATGGTTCAGTGTCAAGCAAAAGGATTACCTCCTCTGTAAAACTTTATTTGACTCTTCCCAGAAATGTCAAGCTTTTCTTTCCCCATCCCTGCATTCCCATAGTGTCCTTTCTAAGCAATTATTGTTTTTGTTGAAAAAGGCCACTACATATGACTACCTAGAGTGTGTAGTGCACAGTCTCAGGGGACTTCATTCAGAGAAGATTATATATTATGATTAAAGAGTCGCATTAATAATGTATATAAATGGTGCCCCCTGAAGCTTTGTAATACAGCAAACTTGATATGGTATTTCCCCATGATGCCTCACTTACAGAACCTGCCTTAGATTGCCCGAAATTGAAGTTTTGCTGAAATAACTTATTAAATCCAAGGAAGAAGTGCTTACCAGCCAATATGAATATGTACTCTTAATGATGTCGCCACTCATGGCCATTGGGATTGATTTGCAACTAGACTATAATCTACACATATACAAGCTCTTAATTTGAAGTATTTCAGTTATTAAAAATGACCATTTTTCAGTAGATTATAGTTTGTCGGTGCTGTATTTGCTTTCACCTCTCTCTCTCTCATATATATATATATGCCAAATTACATATATATATATTTTAAAATGGCATGTTGTTAAACTACTCCATGTTCTTAGAAATTTTCATATAGCAACAGAGAATAGTCTCTGATGAAGCTTTGATTCACAATTAATTAGTTCAGCAAAAGGTTTTGTTTTTGGCTTTGTCCCTTCAGTAAATTGTGAAATGACACATATTTTCATTCGCTCAGCACAGCTGGCTTTCATGAAAAGAGCATTTGCCCTCAGAATAGTTTAAAGCAAATGCAGGATAGTTTTATTTGTAAAAGAAGAAAACCATGGTGCAAAGCAGGTGGCTTAAGTTATGGACATATTATCATTTCCATACTATTATCTTAAGAAATCTTTTTTCAAGCAGGTTTCCCTTGTTCACCAGTTGGTAAACCTATAACAAAAGATAAATATGCAAAATTATGTAATATCATATTATTCTTTGAGATGCAAATTTTTATACAGTACACTAAGACTATTCTATACTACATTATCAGATAATTATTCTAATCAAGGATATTAATTTGTTCTGTTGGAAAAAATATGGTAGTTTAGTGAATATTAATTTCTCAGTGAGTTTTAAATCTGATTTGAATACATGTTTGACACATATAAATATTTTAAATCCATAGACTTTCTTGAGATATGACTCATAACTTTATATAAAATTAGCATTTTTCCTCAAATATGTTTTATATTTTGCTGTTATTTCTATTAAAACATGAACCTAAGATTTTACCATTATAATTTCATTGTACCATATAATTTTAAGAAACGTTTAGATACATGAAAAATTTTGTGTGGGTGTGAAGATATCTTTCTACTGAAATAAACTAAAAATACCTTTTGAGATCTATAATTTTCCAAAAGATTTGAATAGTAATCACATAAGGATTTGTTATTTCATGCTAATAATATGTATCATCATCTTACCAGGTCATTGTTTTTCATGTATGTTTACTATATTTCAGTGTTCATGTACTGCTCTAATGTTTAGCATTATTACATTTCAGTTCACTCAGGTTTAATGTTTAGAATATTACTGAGTGTTATTTTATACACCATTTATGCCCTTCTTAGTGCAGACAGATGTAAGAAAACATCCATGTTAATGCAGCATAGAAAATTGATTTTTTTTTGTATTCATACTGCAATAAATTAGAAAGAGTGAACACTAAAAGTTTATCAAATAAAATTTAACCATACTTTAAGGAATAGCCAAATATTACTTAGAATTTTTAAATGATTCATTTTCATTTTGATGTTAATTATTTATAGAACAACATAAAATGTTATTAATTTGACAGGTAGCTTGATAAAATTGTCAACCTATATTTTTTAAAAAGGATATGGCCTGGGATTGTTGGTCTTGCCAAATATGAATAAATTCATTCAACAAGCTTTCATTGTGTATCTTCCTGTGCAGCCATTCAGCAAGATCAGGTTCTACAGCTGAGGACACTTCACAACATGCTAAACTTACTGCTGGCATCTACACGACCAAGAGAAAATGCTGCAGTAGGAGGGTCTTCCCCTGTGGCATCACCAAAAGGGGACTGGAAAAGGCATTGTAAGTGTCAAGGTCTTTGACTTACAGCTTCCTGATATCAGTCTGCTTATGTGATAGTATACTTGTTTCTTTTGCCAAGAGTCCTTCCAAATTTGCCATACCAAATTCTTGATCATTCTTTTAGCGATTCAAATTTAATGTCCCACCTTTATTTCATCATGTCATAGAAAAACACAAATAACACCTCTGCATATCTGTAAGATGGTAGTAAGAATATATAAATATTTATCATTTATCCCCCTCAACAGAAGGACTTATTTCTCTGTCATACGAAAACAAGTAAATCAATCCTCAACCCCCTTTCAGGTCAGAGAAGTTATTGATATTTCCTTTAGTATCAATTGGTCATCTAATTCCTTTAGTAATTTGGTAGCACCACCTTGAGAAAATGACTTCAATTACTGGCCACTCTCATTAAAGTGTGCACATCTAATTTTTGATAAGAATTTCAGTGTAACCTTAGGAGAACCTAACAAGTTCTATGTGAGCAGAGAGACTTTTTCTGTGTCAGAGGTGGAAGGTGGGAAGGTTTTGGATGGAACTGCCACGTGATTGGCCTAACTGAACCTGAAATTTGGGGCAGATTGCACTGAGCTGAGTGATAAGAGCTGTACTTTCCTACAGTTTTGTAGGCCAGGCCTAATTTTAAACTAACAGCATGATGTGTTTTGAAAATATTTGTCTGACACGGTATTTAGAAATGTGTTCCCATAATATGGCAAGATTTTCTTTTACTCTGAATAGAGTTTCCTACTAAAGAAGTATTTTGGATGAAAACTATATCCAATCTGTTAAGAGATTACATATTTACACTTAGCCAGCAAATGTAAAACTGCGTGTGAAAAACAAGTGTCATTCAAAGTGGACCAGGCTTTTTAGGCAGAATGAGTGAGTTGTTTCAAAATCATTCATCTTCAGGTTTAAACAGAGAAACATTTACCTGACAGAAAATTTGATTATATAGGTTCACATTTATCTCTATATTTACCTTCATGGATACATGTCCTTTGCTATATCTATGAACCTAAATGAATTATAACATGATGAAACTCTAGTAAACTTGAAGTTCTAGGCATGAAGATAAAGCAGAATCTCTTCTTAAAATACACGCTTTGGGCCACTCTCTATAAGACATGTCAAAAATATCTTCTTGTATATGTTTCTAATTAATTAAAAAATCAATAATTCTACCAAAATAATTACATTTAGCAATAACAAATACTATGGAATTCTTTCTCAATCAATAGATAGATAGATTTGTATGTATGCCTATGTATATTTATTTGTGTATATGTATATAATTTATACTAATACATACATTTACTTAGGTATACATTTACATATATATAAATTCTGTGCTGTGTACCCAACTAAAGATATTTTGAATTCTAAAACTCTTGTTGAGAATTAAATAAGTTTATTTGATTATTTTACATTTGAAGATTTTTTAAACTCACACATAATTGATGTATCATATTGATCATCACTAAAACCCATGAAATTTAAACATGTGTGTGGGAGGGGTGGTGAATGTGAATGTGAATGTGTATACAATCTTGGCAAATTTTATGACCTTTTCAAAATAGCACTTTGTCTCTACTATTTATGTATATCCATTGAGTAACAAAATGGGAGAACAGCAGATAATTATTGTTTAACTTAACTAAAATAACTTGGTATTTAAACAGAATAAGACAATAAAGTAAGAATCAAAGAGAATGATATGGTTTGAGTATGTGTCCTGCCCAAATCTCATGTTCAGTTGTCATGCTCAGTGTTGGAGGTAAGGGCTGGTGGGAGGTGATTGGATCATGGGGGCAGTTTCTCATGAATGGTTTACCATCATTCCTTGGTGCTGTTCTCATGATAATAAATTTTCATGAGATCTGGTTGGTTAAAAGTGTGTGGCACATCCCCCCATCTCTCTCCTTCCTTCTCTGGCCATGTGAATATCTAGCTCCGCCTTTGCCTTCCACCATGATTGTTCGTTTCCTGAGGCCTTCTCAGAAGCTGAGTAGTTGCCAGCATCATGCTTCCTATATAGCCTGCAGAACTGTGACACAATTAAGCCTCTTTCTTTATAAACTGCCTGTCGGAGATATTTCTTTATAGCAGTGCAAGAACTGACTGATACAGATGGTATGTCAATGATATTTACTTATTATCTAACTCATTCCATAACTGAAGTTTATATATGTATTAATGAACTCAGTCTGCCATAACAGTGGCTTAAACAACAGGAATTTATTTCTCACAGTTCTGCAGGCTGGAAAATCAAAGATAAAGGAGCCAGCAGAATCAATTCCTGGTGAGAGCATCCCTCCTCATTTGTTGATGGCAGATGGCTATCTTCCTGTGGTGTCTTCACTTTGTGGGCAGGGTTTGGGGTGCGTGCTCTCATTTCTTCCTCTTTTAATAAAAACACTAATATCATTATGAGGACCCCATTCTTAAAACCCTGTGTATACCTAATTATCTCCCAAAGACCCCACAGCCAAATAACATAACTCTGAGAGTAATAGCTTCAACGTAAGAATATTGGGAGGGCACATTCTGTCCAAAGGATATATCGTAAGCTCTTCATAACATTTTTGTGAATGTCTAATAATTTAGCTTGGAAGATGATGTTGCTTAGAATTAAAGATGAATATAGAAAAAATGTTATAGATCTAAGAATTTGGACTTGAGATACAAATCACTATATATATTGGCCCATTTTCATGCTGCTGATAAAGACATACCCAAGACTGGGTAATTTATAAATAAAAAGAGTTTCAATGGACTCACAGTTCCACGTGGCTGGGGAGGACTCACAATTATGGCAGATGGCAAAATGCACACCTAACATGGTGGCAGGCAAAAAGAGAGTGTGTGCAGGGTAACTCCTCTTTATAAAACCATCAGATCTCATGAGGCTTATTCACTATCACAAGAACAGCATGGGAAAGACCTGCACCATGATTCAATGCCTCCCACCAGCCAAACCGTATCACTATAGCTACAATTAGATGTCAGTTTATTTACTTATTCAACACATTTTCTGCTGAGAGGAAAATTACAACTATAAATAAAGCAAGTTTTCCACTGTCAAGGTCTTAAAATCTTGTAGGAAGAGAGGCTAGTAAACCTAACATATTAATGATGAATGCTAAGACAGATGACTACCTATGGTACAGATTGGGCTCAGAGAGATTGTGGTTAATTTTACAAATGGGAATTCAGGGACTGCTCCAAGACAAAATGAAGTTTGAGCTAAGTTGAGTCTTCAAAAAGAGGGAGATCTTACCCAGGCAGCCACAGACAATTTCAAGGGCCTTGCCCTTGGTTTAATGATCTGCTGTGACCATCTTAACATTCTTAATAATGATCTCTTTGACCTTACATTTTGTAAGTGAAATCCAAAGTGACAATAGAGCACATATGTCAAGGATATTCATACTATCCAGGTCCACTGTTCCTTGCACCCTAGTTTTCACATGACATTCACAATGCCCCATGAATGCTGCATTCTGGTGAATCCATGGTCAGAATTTAGTGTGACTCTGAATAAAGAAGTAAGCATATGACATTGATGTTTTGTTTTCTTTCCAAACCAAAACTTCATTCAAATGCAGAAAGAAAGTGATTAATCATGCTTCAAGAAACACAAATGACCAAAGAACCCTGTATCCTTTATTACTTAAGGTACTTCCCTGTGTTAGCCAATCATTTGTGCTGAAAATGATGACATAAAGAGGAAACAAAAGATAGGGCAAATCATACTTCTTTTTCCTTTCAGTCCTTTCCTACTCATCACAAAGTCAAAGGTAGAGTGTTGGTAGAATGTTTGCATATCAAGAGGTAAAATAAAAGCAGTTGAATTACTTTTGTGCAGCATTTCCTCTGTTTTTGTAAGAAAGAAATACATAATGCACCTATGAGCTACCAAATGTTAATTGTATACTTTGAATGATTTGACATACTGCTCTTTTACCTTTAAAACTTACATTATGGAATGTAAAAATGAATGAAAAAAGTCTTGCTAAAAGTTTTTAATTTAAATTGTTTTAGAATGAAATTAAATAGAAAATAAAAGAAACTTGACATGTCTAGAAAAATACCGTAGAAGAAAGAAAAAAGCTTTATATTTTAATACTACTAACAGCACTTTTTTCTTGCTTTTTGAACAAAGGGCCTTGAATTTTTATTTTGCACTGATTCCCACAAATTATGTAGCTGGCCCTCAAGGCAGCCATCACTTTGGAGATGGAGGAAGCAAAGGCCAAGAAATGAAGATATGAAAGAGTTCAATATAACTAAACGTAATCTGTGAATAGGCTAAAAATAAGACTGAGGGTCAAACAGAGGTCACAGCTTAGAGGGCCTTAAGTATCAATCCTATCAAGAGGTTTCTGTGTGATTGTATAAAAACTGTGAAACTTTAGATTAGTAAGTCGAGGGAATATACAAGGAGAAGCAGAATGTTATGTCGACTGTTGCAGAAATGAGGTGGAACTGGTTTAAATCCTAGCTCTACAATCTGACTTATCTGTAACTCTTGTCATATGGCCTAATAGGTTGTATTGGATTTGTTTTCATATGTCATATGTAGACATTTGTACTACCCATCTCATGGAGATATTGAGAGGGTTACATGAGGTTAAGTGTTTAAAAAATAAAACTTCAAGAAAGACACAACTAATCTTAGTAAATAATAGCTATTACTATTTTGATTAGCTTTGAAAAAAAAGACAGATGTGGGTTTGAAAGCTAAATTAGAATACAATTTTTTAAATTAAGACAGAGTTTATGAAGAAATAATCTAAGCAATGTCAGTATTGTTAACAATAAGTGAGAGTTTTCTAGGAGAATTCTCAGATTTCTGACTTGGGTGACAAGGCAGAAATACAGATTCAGAGGCAATGAACAAGGAATAGAGATAATAAATTCTGGTTTTGACATATTAAGATTGAAGCCTGTGAGGTAGAAAAAATATAAAACTGGTAATTACAATAGGCAATTTTATATATGGTTTAGGAGTTTAGTAGAGAGATCTGAGGTAAAAATACAGATTTGGGTTTCTTCCACAGAAAGTATTATTTGAGGTCACAAAGATGAGTAAAGTAGTCCAGGCAAAATGATTTACATTCACAGATAGGTGGTATTTTTTTACTTTGAGGAGAGTAGTGAGTTTGAGACTAATTCTGGGGATTGGAGAAGGTTTTCACAGTGTACTAACAATAACATAGACTAGAACATCCAACATTTAATTTTGAGCCTAGCTCTGCCACCATATTCTCAGGGCAAATAACTTAGCCTTCATGGGCTTTGGAAAAAAACAACACTTTTTTTTTCAGTACTTATAACAACTCTGATAGTTGAATAATTTGCAAGTATTAACTCATTTACTCCTAACAAAATTCTAAAAAATAAGTACTCTAATTATAAAAATTATACAGATGAGGATCCTGAGATACAAAAACATGACATAATTTTCCCAAGGTCAGATATCTAGCACACAGGAGAGAAGGGAATAAAACAATAAGTTTGATTCCAGCATCTGTACATTCCTAATTTCTACATACTCCTTAATTTAACTAGAACTCCATCACAAAGACCCTGACCCCATTTTTTATGTTCAACTGCTAAAGCGTTTTAGACCCACTGCTTTCTTTTTTGCCCTACATCTGGGCAAGCTGATAAAAAAGCCTGGGTGCTTTCTCCTTGGTGGCAAGGAGGAGATTTAAAACACGCAAGCCCTTGGCCCTTCATGGAACTCCCAGCTCAATGGCATCCATAGCCATAATAAAAACGCTGAGCCAGTTGCCTTCCCCTGCTCTCTCAAGCCATTTTGGACCTTACTGGGAAGCCTGCCTTGATGACCTCAGAAATCTCCATCATGGAAGTAATTAACATTTCCATACTCTCTTGCTATGTGTGTTGTATTAGCAGCCTTGACATTAGAACCGAATTTGGGCTAGAGGCTATTTTGTGTCTGCAGGGTGGTCACAAGAAATTCCTTTGCCTTATAACATTTCATCATTCTAGAATTTTCAGTAAGAGTTTTGGTAGGTATGTAAATATCAAACAGCTTCTGTCAGTGTCTTTATAATTTAAATGATTGATTTATAATGATTATATATTAAATTGATACTTTGATTTAATCGGTAATTTGAAAAATGCAGTTTTAAAAATGTAATCCTTGTTTGCACCAAAAACTATCTTAATTTATTACTTCATTTCTGCAGCAGTTGGCCCATGATATGGATGAATTAATGTAGTCAGTTGGGCAGGTTTCAGCTTCATCTGCCTAGATCCATGTAGCAACTGAAATATCATTCTTGGACAAATATTTGTAAAGTCTCTACTATTTACAAAGTACTATGATATGTGTCTCAGTGATGCCATCCAATTATTTAACTCACCAAAAGTTTTCTATTACTTTTCCTATAGGGTAATTTAAAAGTACAAAGCCAATTATGTAAGCAGGAGTGACAGGGTGACCAGGTGTGTGAATTAGCACTTGTTATACATTTGATTATTTTAATCTAGGTGTGGTGTCTATTTATTCTTTGCAGATGGGTGGCTTGATTAGCCGCTAATAAGTATTTTGCCTATAATGTCCTGTATTGAGATACTAACATCTGTTTAACTTCTTTTTTAATGTTTTGATGACTAAGCCCACTGATAGATATATTAATGTTTAAACTTACATGCATAAATTTAATCTCTTAAAAATGTTTCTAATTCCTATTACATACCTTGAATTTGGTAAGGCACTATTGGGTATAGTTCAGTAACAAGAATGATGGATAAAAGACATAAGACATACTAAATGTGGTATAAATGTATTTATAAAACTCAAACATGAAATATGACACCAAAAGCATGAACAGTACAATAAATAAATTGAACTTCATCAAAAATTAAAAATAACTGTGCTTCAGAATATACCATGAAGAAAATGAGATGACCCACAAAATTTGGGAAAATATTTGCAAATTACACATCTAATAATTGCAAATTATATACCTAATTACACTATACAAAGAACTCTTACAAATCAACATTGAGAAGTAAAATGACCAAATTATAAAATGCGCAAAATAAACATTTCTCCAAGGAATATATACAAATTTCTAATAATGTTTAATATTATTAGTCATCAGGGAAATAAAACCACAATGAGATACCATTTTATACTCACTAGGATGGCTGGAATCAAATTCACATAACAGATATTGGAGAGCATGTGAAGAAATCAAAACTCTTGTATGCTGCTAGTGAGAATGTAAATGGTACAGCCACTTTGAAAAACCACCAGGCAGTTTCTCAAACTATTAAACTCAATGAACCAGCAATTCCACCTCTGTGTATACACCTAAGATAATTGAAAACAGTTATTTAAGTCTAACAAAAACTTACATGGAAATGTTCCTAGAAGCACTATTCACAGTTTTCAAAATTTCTCAACAGCCTAAATGTCCATTTACAGACCAATGGATAAACAAAATCTATACAACGAGTATTCATACAACGAAATATTTTTGGCCAATAAAGATATGAAGTGGCTGGGTGTGGTAGCTCATGCCTGTAATCCCAGCATTTTGGGAGGCCAAGGCGGGTGGATCACTTGAGGCCAGGAGTTCAAGACCACCCTGACCAACATGGGAAAACCCTATCTCCACTAAAAATAAAAAATTAGCTGGGCGTGGTGGCACATGCCTGTAATTCCAAGTACTCTGGAGACTGAGCCATGAGAATTGCCTGAACCCCAGTAGGCGGAGGTTGCAGTGAGCCAAGACTGCACCATTGCAGTCCACCCTGGGTGACAGAGTGAGACCCTGTTTCAACAACAACATATGGAGCACTGACATATGCTACAATTTAGACGAACCTTGAAAACGTTATCCTAAGTCAAAAAGTCAATCACAAAAGGCTACATAGTACATGAATCCCTTCATATGAAATGCTGAGAGTTGAGAAATCAATAAACGAAGAAATTAGATTAATATTTGCTTAAAGCTGGAGGAAACGGAAGAAAAAAAGGAAATAGCTAAAGCGTAAGAAGAAAAGGGAGTTTCTGAGCCGATGAAAATATTCTGTGATGAAACAATTGTTAAACGTATCTGTGAAGAGACTAAAAAATATTGAATTGTCCGCTTTAAATGTGTGAATTGTATGATATATGAATTATCTTTTAAGAAAGTTGTTTAAAATTTAAAAAAGAAAAATTGAAATCTAATTTTTTTTTTTTTTTTTTTTGAGACAGGGTCTCACTTTGTAGACTAGGCTGGAGTACAGTGACACAATCATGGTTCACAGTAGCCTTGAAGTCCTCAGCTCAAGCCATTCTCCAACCTCACTATCTCTATTAACTGGGACCACAGGTGTGCACTACTATGCCTGGGTTTCTTTTGTTTTGTTTTTCTTTTCTTAGATTGATGAGGTCTATGTTGCCCAGGGTGTTCTCAAACTCCTGGCCTTAAGTGATCCTCCTACCTCAGCTCCCAAAGTGCTAAGGTTACAGGCCTGAGCCACCGTGCTTGGACTTGGTCATTAAAGTATGACTTTGTACTACTAGCAAAGAAAAAAAGGTAAAATGCAAAACAAACAAAGAAACAAATATACAATCATTCCTTGCATATTTTGTGATGCCACTCTGTTGCGCACTATATAGGGAAAACCTCGGAATTTTGTCTCGCCTGACACTTGCTGATCCCTCAACATTCATACTCCAGTTAGGCTTCAGGTAATGATCCATTCACTGCACAGTCCCTGTTCTTAGGAGCATGCTGGTCTCACTTCCAAATCCAAAGGACAGTCATACCCTTGCCAGTGGTTTGCTCAGAAAGCCCACGCCTAGGCGGGTGTGGTGGCTCAGGCTGCATTCGGAATTGGTGGGTTCTTGGTCTCACTGACTTCAACAATGAAGCTGCGGACACTTGCGGTGAGCGTTACAGCTCTTAAAGACCGCATGTCTGGAGTTTGTTCCTTCTGATGTTCCGACGTGTCCAGAGTTTCTTCCTTCTGGTGGGTTTGTGGTCTCGCTGACTTCAGAAGTGAAGCTGCACACTTTCGAGGTGAGTGTTGCAGCTCATAAGTGGCACAGACCCAAGCAGTGAGTAGCACCAAGACTTTCTACAATGAGTGAAAAAACAAAGCTCCCACTCCATACAAACTGACCTACCCGGGTTGCCAGTGGTGGCGCCAGCGGCTGAGCCAGTGGCCTGCTTTTATTCCCTTATTTGGCCCCACCCACATCCTGCTGATTGGTCCATTTTACAGAGCGCTGATTGGTCCACTTTACAGAGTGCTGAGTGGTCCGTTTTACAAAGTGCTGATTGGTCCTTTTTGACAGTGTGCTGATTGGTGCGTTTACAAACCTTTACCTAGACCCAGAGCACTGATTGGTGCATTTACAATCCTTTAGCCAGACAGAAAAGTTCTCTGAGTCCCCACCCAACCCAGGAGCCTACGTCTC
This sequence comes from Mandrillus leucophaeus, assembly GCF_000951045.1. Taxonomy (NCBI): domain Eukaryota; kingdom Metazoa; phylum Chordata; class Mammalia; order Primates; family Cercopithecidae; genus Mandrillus; species Mandrillus leucophaeus. Next base: position 2,397,709 of record NW_012104087.1, read on the forward strand.
AAGGCATTTAATCCCTGCATTTTGGGAGGCCAAGGCTGGTGGATCACAAGGTCAGGAGATCAAGACCATCCTGGCTAACAGGGTGAAACTCCGTCTGTACTAAAAATACAAAAAATTAGCTGCATGCAGTGGCGGGTGCCTGTAGTCCCAGCTACTCGGGAGGCTGAGGCAGGAGAATGGCATGAACCCGGGAGGGAGAGCTTGCAGTGAACTGAGACCGGGCCACTGCACTCCAGCCTGGGCGACAGAGCAAGACTCTGTCTCAAAAAAAAAAAAAAAGAAAGTCCATGCTTAAGTCAATCACTGTATAGTGCCCCATGTTTACTGAATTGGTAGAGAAATAGACTTCTAATGGAGTTTGAGTTTGAGAAACACAGGAAGATTATGTTGGATATTTACAGGAAAGAATTTTCCTCTCTTTAGACAAAGTAACTTGAAGAACCTTTGAATATTGTTTCAGGTGCATAGCGATTATCATAGTATAGCAATGTCAGAAAAAGCACACAGAGGGCTGATTTAACTATACCTGATTCACGACTTTTTTTTCAGTTAGCTTAGGAAATAAATCATTTTAGTCATTCACACCAGCGTGAGTTCAATTTCCTTTTACATGCAGCTAAAAGCAAGAGTTTAGTTCCAGCTTATTGTTTCTGTCCTCTGCATATTCTCTACCATTAACCTCTAATTCTGCTCTGCTTAATGATACACCGTTCTTAAAAAATTCTTCTCCTTGGACTGCTTTGGGCCCTAACCCATCCTGTGTAGCTGAGGAACTCATCGTTTCTCAGGGGAAAGTCACTCCCTTGGGAAGGCTCCAAAAATGTGTTTAATGATTATCTCCATGAGTTTTATGCCTGGATTATTTGGTTTTATTCTGGATATTCAACATGTATTGTGACTAATATGGGATACAATTTAACCAATATTCTCAATGAAGAAAATCTAAACTGGCAATGCTAGTTAATTGTGGAATAATAATAAGTCATATGCAGTGCTAAATATTTTAATAGGAAAATATGAGAGAAAAGGAACATCTTTAAGAGATTTGAATGTTTCATTCGTTTGTAACAAGGACCAACAATGTGTATACCCATAAAAACTTAGCAATACTTCAAATGTATGCCTTAGAGCTGGGGTTAGTAGAATACAGTCTGCAGCCAAATCTGGCCCATCACCTCTTTTTGTACTTCCTACAACCTAATGGATTTTAAAATTTCACATGATTTAAAGTCAAATTAGAATATCTTTTGGACACATGAAAAATATAAATTTTTATTAGGACACAGCCATGCTCATTCTTTAATGTATTGTCTATGGCTGCTTTCATGCTACTGCAGCACAGCTTAGCATTTTGACACAGGCCATATAGCCCACAAAACCTAAAATATTTGCTGTCTATCCCTTTACAGTAAAACTATTCTGACCCTTCCTTCAGAGGAATACAAATTACGAGACACAATTTCCAAAATCTTCAATAAAGAGGTACAATATTTGGGGATCTGCTATGTTTTGACCCAAACATTATTTGAGATGATATTTTAGGAAAATTCGAAATCTTATCTGGAGGTATGTCATTTACACTTTTGGAAAGATTCGTAAGTCTCATGGTAAGCAAATAGCATGGTTTTAGTATTAGGAATTGCACTGGTTGACTTGAGGGAGGAAAAAGAGAAAGTTGACTAAGTGGCAGAAGTTGCTGACAGACGAAGCTGCAAGATCAAGTAATGGACACTGAGCCCCCTTTTCATCACAAGCCTTCCTCAAGAATCTATATTGAAATTCAGGATTGTTATTAAATAGGGCAAAGTTGTTTTGTTTTGGGGAAAAGCTAGGATACCAGAACATTATGACACATGCTAATTATCTAACAATCTGTTTTGAGCTACCTTACAAAAATATATGCTGCTGTATTTTTCCAGAGCTAAATGAGAGTGGAGGTAATTCTGGAGTTTTGTTAAATGGCAGATAAGCTATCTCTGTAAGGACTCATTCATGATGTGCCAATTCTGCCCATTTAGATTGCATTCTCCAGAGCTCTTAGGTGATGCTCTTGTTGATCATACTTGAAATTTATGGCTTTAGTTGAATTTTAGAGTAGGAGACCCCAAATACTATGACATGGAATTACTGTTAAATTCTAAAGGATTAGAAAGTAACTAGAAACCGGCAAGAATCTATTATCATTGGAATACCCTTCTGTTATTCAAGGCAGTCTCCAAATCTGTAAAAGTCAAGTTTAAGGAAGTTCATTTTCACCACCATTGATTTTCATTGAAGGCAGACTGTTTTCACCTCATTGATTTTGATGTTGATTGAGTCATGTTCATCTGGTTGGTCAGTATTGGGAGCATCTTCATTTTTGATGGGTTAATTTGCCTAGGATCACTGATCAGTTGCCTTGATCTGGAGCAACTGTTACTTAATACTATCTCAGGCCTCATATTAAGAAACAAAATGGTATTTAATTGGGTAGAATTTAGTTTCCTTAAGAGTTTACCTAATTCCAAAATAGTAATTGTTTATTTAACTTTAATTACAAGATTCAGATCACATAGTATCCTTTATGCAAGTGACACTGAAAAACCGTATAAAACATACATACATGTTATTCATATAATTCATATAAACAGCAGGAATCTTACAGGGGAAAATGACTTCCACAAAAATATAATTTACAAAAGTCACAAAACTGTGATGGACCCATTAATGCCTGAAAATAAAAAGTAAATGCTAAAACCAAATAGTACCAACAATATCCAAAAGTCTGAACTCATGATTCCGTCTTCTGCAGTTATTATCACCCCTAAGCCAGTTTCTCTACTTACTTGCATATATAACCCATCAAATGGAACGCTTCTGTCTAAACAGAACCTTCTATCTGTGAATATTAATATGCAATCCACAGGAGAGCATCTGGCTTATATCTGAGATAATAATTATCTTTTTATGACACATTTATGAGTTTTCCTTTCATGAATTTTTATACTGGAACTTTTCATTATTCTGGTAGTCTAGCTTTAGAACAAACACCTGCTTTTTACACTCTTAGCAGAATCCTTCAAGATTTTATGTTTAAAACCTCTGACTATTCTATATAAGATTCTTGATCCTTTGTCATTCCAGGAGAAACCATCTCATCTATCGTCCCTTTGTAGCCCTTTTATAGAAATACAAATCTCTAAGTGATTTGCAATAAATGTTGATTAGGGATTTGTGAGGTTTTTTTTTAGTAGCAATCTTCCACAATTAGCTTTTTGTCCCATGAAGGGTGAATGGCTTAGGTTTCCCATGGAAATATTTATGAAATCTCTTTTTGGTTCACACCATTTTGTATTGAAACTGATAAGACTGCTGCTTATCCTATAAGCACATGACATATAACACTGGAAACATAAATCATTTTTATTATTATTAGGTTAGTTTACCATCTACCTTGTATGTCAGAAGTAAAATCTAAAATGTAAAACTTATTTTATGGTCTGAAAAAAATTGTATATTGAACAATATACTTCTGTAACACTAGAACCTGGCCTCTAGCTGACATACTCAAGTGGGCATCATAACATTTCCACAACACTCAGAAATTCAAGACAATTGTTTCCATAATATACTATGCCAAGTCTATAGGAAGCAACAGTTTTTATTATATATTTTGATTTACTTAAAAAGTTTATATGAACAGCTTCTATGTATATGTTTAGACTATTTCTAAGTTTTGGGACACTGCAATTCATTTATATAATGAAAGCTTGCAGATAAAATTGTCATTGTATTAAATTATAAAAGATAGCATAAGGTTATATGCAACTAATTGCAGAATAAGAATTTTAGACTATTAGTATTACTGGAAGTGCTGGAGATGAGTCCAGTTAGGCCAGCTTTTATTGCATATACCATAATAAGGACTCTGAATTGACAAAACCATTGAAAGATTCTAAGCAGCTTTGTGCCATGACTTGACTTGCACTTAAAAAAATCACTACCATTTCAGTTAAGACATCTGTATCTTTCAAGATGGTGTGTTTAAAAAAATTAGTTATCTTAGATCCTCTTTTTCTCTAAAAACCTACATCTAATATTGCAAGTACTCCTGCTGGTTCCTCTTAAACAGTGTATCAAGGGCCCAACCACTTACCATCTCCTTTGCTGTCACTCAGATTTCAGCTACAAAAATCTCTTAATCTGGACTTTTTCAATAGTCGCCCAACTGATCTTCTTGTTGTATGAAGATATTTACCTTGAAATTTTAGTTAATTTTCAGTTTTTGCCAGTTGAATTCCCCTCAGAAAGTTTAGAGATATTCAGCACTATGTTCTTTCTACCATTCTGGCCTAAGAGGAATACATTCCTGCTTCTTACTGATCCTACTCTAATTAGGCTTTCAGGCCCACCCCTGAATTGAAATAGATCATGGTAAAGATAAACAGTATCTTATCTTATGTAAAATAAAATGCTCAACTCTTAGATTTCTTCTTAGTTGGTCTATAGGGCATTTGGCATGATTGATCAGTCCTTCCTTCTTAAAATACTTTCTTTAGCATGGCTTGCAGGAGATAATATTAACTATATTTGTTTCTTGCCTTATTTTATAGGCTACCTCCTTTGATGGGTCTTCTCCATTTTTCTGATCTCTAAGTCTTTGAGTGTTCTAAAAATCAGTCTTGAAGATTAGTGTTTTCTCTCTCTACTACTTCCCAAAGCAAGCACATTCAACCTTAAAACTTTAGATAGCTTTATTTTACCTACAACCCTAACTCTCCGGCTTTCTTTTTTTTTTTTTTTACCTTATTTTAGCCAATTAGCTGAATTAACTACTTCTAAAAAGATTTCTTAATCCTCTCTCAACAAACCAATTCTCACAGTTCACCCCATCTCATTAAATGTCAGCTTCGTTCTTCTAATTGTTCATACAAATTAACTTAAGGTCAACTTTTACTTCTCTCTCTTTTTGATTCTCATTTCAGATATGTTTCATTAGGATATTTTGTTGTTTCTATATCAAAATTTTAGCCAAAACATAATTATTTATCCTCACCTCTACCTCCAATCCCTTGGTAAAACTTAAGATACCCTTATAATCCAGAATATTTCTTCAGTACAAACCTAATGTTTCCTTTAAAATTTAAGCTAGATCATATATCACTTATCTGTTTAAAACAGTCCAGTATTTTTCAGCTCACTCAGTATAAAATCCAAGTACTTAGCATAACTTATACATAGGTGGATGAACAGGCTCCCTTCACCACTTGACTTCATCTTCCATCTCATCTCCCCTTGTTTACTTGGTCTCAGCCACATTGGAATCCAGATATCTTTAGACACATCAAAGATGTTTCAGTTTCTAGAAACTTTGTATCTTTTAGAAATTGGTTCCGGCAAACTCTGCACAGCTTATTCTCTCACGTCCTTGAGCCTTCTACTGCTAGTAAAATGAACACTACAAAAGTATTCATTGACTACACTATAAATATATATTTAGATGGATAGATAAAATCTTTACGTATATAAATGTATATTATTTGCTAAAATTTAGAAGTAAAACATTACAGTGTTGAAGTCTCCTTTGTCTTCATTTTTTTATTTTAATTTCAGTTCCTCGTTTGATTATTACTGCTATAACTCTACCAATTAAAGTACAACATGTGAATAGTAATGCTAGACAAAAAACAGGTGTTAAAGTTTTTACATTACCTTTGAGACCTAAAATATAATTAGAGAAGTTTAGTAATACCAGCTTTCTATGGAATGAAAACATTTTTCTAACTTACTACTTATCTTCACTCATTGGAGTAAATAAACTTAAACATATTGTGGTGAATATGTTGGCCTGCTAGTCATGAGACCTGGATTTCATTTTTGCTCTTACCACACTACCACAAACATGACATTAGCAACAATATTTATTCCGTTTATGAATGCTCATCATCCCCATCTGGCAGAATGAGTGAGAGGGTGCTATGTTATCTGAAACAGTGAAAGTAGCCTTTTTTCCAGAGGTGCAGTCATAAACATCAAAGCTAACTCTTCTCTTGTTTTCATCCTGCAAATCTAGTCTGTCAACATATAATTAATTCTAAAAATTTTAATAGGTGTATTGCTACTCTTCTGTTAAAAGAAAAGAATCTCGTAGTGCTTTTAAAGAAAAAGAAGACATCAGTGTAAGTATTTTAAAAGTTCATAAAATATAGCTCTTTAAAAATATAGCCACATATTATATAATATGACCTACATTTATAGGATCCTCCCCCCTCTGAAGAAAACGATAATATGCAACAGAAGATGAAGCCTCCATTATGAAAAACTTTTCCATAAGAAAAGTTGAAAAGCTTTTAGGTAATATGTGCCATCCAAAAATAAATGAAAATACTAAATTGGATATCTAAAATAAAGAGCAGTAATAGAAAAAGCAAGTAAGTAAAGTAAGAAAATAATAAAAATATATTAAATGAATGATGAATATTTTGTAGTTTATAGCATTCAGTATTAGAAGGCAATGAAAATGACTTATGGTGGATTATGTAGCCCACAAAAATATGATACCCAGCTCAATTGTCCTTCATGTCTGAATATGTATCTTAAAAGGTTATGAAATGTTTAGAGCCTCAAATTTAACAAACAAAACCTACTGCTACTACTTGTGGCTGAAATGCAACCACCATGAGATTAATAAAAATAAGCTCAGGAATAAGGAAGTTACACTATTACAAAAGTCATTAAATATTGAATATACATAGATATAGTATTGAGGGAAAACAGTTTTTGTAGTTCTGGGAACAAAACAATGTATTAAAAATAAAATTTATTTTAAAAATTATATATTAATATAAACATGGTTGGTTACAATGAGGATAAAGTGATACAGAAACAAAATTCCAGGAAAAAAAATCATTAATGTCTGTTACTCAGGTTATGTGCTATGTGTAGACTGCATCCTGCCTGGCCTGAAGATAGAGAGAAATTAAAATATAAAGGCATGTTAAGGATACTAATTTCCTCATCTTTCTTGGCAGTCAATAGCTGCTGTTGTATTTCTAAGATTTAAGTGTGTTGTTTAAAGTACTAAAAGAAGCTATTAGAAGAAGAGAAAATAATCTATACATCTTACAAATTGCCCTGTCCAAGAGGAAATAAAGAATTGAGGTCAACTAACACAATTCTAACTAACACAAGATATAATACAAAGAAACATATATAAATGTATACACATACACACACACATAAATAAATAAAGAGAGGCCATTCTATGTCATGGAAAATGTGTCATAACATTATGCAACATTCATCTTCCACTTGCACTCAAATAAAACATCGTACAGTGCTGTGTTTCAAATTACAGATGCATCTTTATTTTGGAATAGCACAGATATACTAGTGAGAAAATTCTGTTACTCCAAAATGATATAAGAGCTTAGAAGTTTTTACCATAAGCTTTATTTTGAATTGCTATTTCATTTTTTGTGCCTTCAAGTGGGAGTTTAACGTTCCAGATAGGAACATAAAATCCAGCATAAACAGATACCAGTAGTCTTTTATTTATTTTTATATAATAACAACACAACTAGGGCTTGCACAGTTATCATTATAACCTGTAAATTTTCAAAACGATTTACACTTTCATGCTTTTATGGAAACACTGGCTTTATGTTGAATGGTTGTATATATATGTATAAACATATGCATATATGTAAAATAACAATAAATCATACTCAATAGTATAAATATAATTTTGAGCTTTTTTACACTCCTGTGTTTGAAAACCGAATTTGGGTTTTGAATTTATTAAAAATAAGTCATATATTTTAATATAAAAGATACTAATGTTTAGTATGAATTTGCATCTATTCACATTATCTGTGCAGTGGAGAGGATCATGAGAATAAGGAGACTAATTTTTTTGAATGGGAAAAATCTAAGACTATCGGTTTGTGTTACAACCTATCTATTTAATTGGTTAATGATCTTAAGAAAGTCTGATTGCATGTATGGAGGAATTCTTAATTTGGGTCAGGAATACTTTACATACATCCCTGTAATCCTGAGGGAATAATAATAAGCAAACATAATATTCAATTAATATTTGTTCATCAATGTGTAATTTAAGTTTTTAATGTGGAATTCCATTATGATTAACATTTATTGAAAATGATGTTTTTTAGATAATTTGCATGAAATCTGTAGTGATTCTCAGAGAAACTCTGTAAGGGAGTTAAATACTACTTTCCCCCACTTAAATATAAGACACAGAGCTTAAGAAATAGTTCAAGATCAATGAGAACATAAATGGACACCATACATTTGATATATATACACACACACACATATAAAAGGCCTATAGATTTTATATATATATATATATATCTCAAGGCCTATAGATCCTCCATGTTAACACTAAACATTATTGCAGCATATCATCTTGGATTTTGCACAGTCAGGTTGTAGACAGAAAAGCATCTGGATGGGAAATCTGTATGGAATGCTCTAACTATAAAGGCAGGAGAAGAAAAAACACTTAGCTGTTATTTTTCATTCAGCACTACTGCAGGTATGCAAGTTGTTTACTGAAGAAATACAGCATCCTTGTGTATATGCAGTACTCATTCTGTTTATCTATACATGATGACTCTAGCAACTCTCCATGAATTATTCTTGTCCAGATCTCTTCATATTCAATAATTTTCAGTGTCGTTTTTTTCTCTCACTGGGATATCTTCATTGTTAAAATGCACACACAAACAGACACAAAGCCATAGAAGGATATTTGAATGTTTTCCTAACAGTTTTGGGGAAGATGCTGCTGTGGATCTTCAGTTTTTCTTTTGACTGGGCATTGACTCTCACATCAATATGTCCAACATCTGGCTGAAATTAAAAAAAAAAAAAAAGCTGAATAGATAGATAAAATGTACAGGGTAGTGGGAGGGGACATCTTAAATTAATAAGCTTTATGTATACATAGAAAATAAGTTTACTTCTAGAGGTTTTTACATAGGTGAAATAAATGGTAATCATATGTAATGTAATATATAGCACTTGAATTTGGGGGGTTGCATTTATAATTAAGCTGAAAACACGTGGAAGTGGACATACATATGATATCTCCTTACTGAAAGAGACCCATCATGCCCACTCCAGAGGATTAACACAGGAAAAAAAAAAAAGTCACCTACTCCTCCAGGACCATTACTTTTCCCCTTGCAGCTATCTCCTATATATCTGTTCCTTTAAAACAGTCTAATTTAGAAGTGTTCATAGACATTATAGGGCCTCCATCATAGACCCTGAGACAAAGAAATAACCATGAAGGGTCACCTGACTCCCTTGGTATGTTTATTTTATGTAAGAAAGTGAAGTATTTTTTCCATATCTTAGCATCATGCTACAATTGTGTAGCTGCTTTCTCCTGAGTGTGATACTGTACTCTACTGATGCACACCTTCATTTATTAAATGCAAAAACTAGTGCTATAAAAATTATTTCTTATTTTGCATAAGTAAACAAGAATTTTTATCAGAAGCTGGATGTAGTGAAATGAGAAAAAAAAATGGTCAGGATGTTCAAATGAGCTTGAACATAATATATTTTGTTTGTCTGTTTCTTTGTATTATTTATGATTTTTTTTCTCTTAAGTTAAAGTGGCCAAGAACATAAAAGGATTTTATTTTCTTTACCAAAAATTAGCAAGGTATTCCAATACCATGCCCATGTTCTCTATCGTATACTGCTTATATCTTGAATACTCTTTCCATTGAATTATTTATCATTTTTATTATTATATAGACAAAATAATTTTTGAGAAATCATAACAAAACTTTGAAAGCCTCTAAAAATTTGCTATTTACAGTCACACAACAAAGAATTAAAAATTGTCATCACCAGATTGCCATTTAGGACCAAATACTTTTAGTCCAACAACTGAACTCTTATTTTGATAATACAAAAATTGTTTCATAAATATTAGACTAGACTATGAACTCACTTGGGACAGTAAGTTGTATATGATACTAGACTATAAGTTCCTAAAAGGAAGTATGTAGATTGTCAAGAACAGTATCATCTGACTTCTAGTAAATATTGTGTTCAATCTTATATGAGAGGTAGTTCTTAATTTATCTGACTTGCATCCCCAGTTTATTACTTATGTATTCTCATTGCCATTGATTCAGTTGTCTTCCTCTTGAGAGTTCATGAGGCTTTCCTGGATGTGTATTGCAAAACACTTAGTGAGGCAATATATTCTAGCAATTAAATTGCCGTCTAGGGGTGTATGTGTACATGCTCAACTAAGTGAAAGAGAGAAAAGAAGATGAAGAGAATGTGTGTGCAAAACTAGTGTGTTTTTTTTTTAAATGTATATAAATTTTTAAAGATGTTACCAGGTTAAATCTTGAAGAATTCAGGAACATTAACATTAGAAGGGTAATTCCATTTACTATTGATAATATTCTCATTGGTTTGTTATATTTTCTTTGCTATTACAGATGGGTTACAAAAAAAATGAATGTTTCATATTTCTACCATTCTTTTCTGCAAGCATAAAGATAGTGTTCATTTTGCAAAGAGACCCAGGCCTGCTGTGTAGCAATAGCACCACATGGTGACCAACTCCTTCTCATGAACAAACCCAGGCCTTGTGGCCTTTGGAATGTGAGCCAAGTTCTAGGTCAATGACCTCCTATTGCTTTATTCTGATCTTGCTGGTTCTGATTGTATTTCTGACTGGGCAAAAGTCATTTACAGACAACAACAAAGTCAGTGCCTAGAAGATTTGACACAGATGAACGTGAGTGTATGCATCTTTTTAACAGAGTGATCAAATCCTTGACCTTATGATATTTAGAATCTGATTTTCACATAGGTTTAGAGGGGATTACAGTAAATATGTACTAGTGAATTCTAATCTATGTGGAGAATGCATAATTTAAAATCATGATATAATGCATTTTGACTAATATGCTCTAAGTTTTGAATACACACTGACATACAGTAAAAAAACGAAAATTAAAACGGAAAACACCATTAAAGTGTCAAAAATGAAATTCTATCTTGAAGCACTAACCATACTGAGGATAACATATGCACCAAAGAAAAGTAAATATGTTAAATAAAGTAAAATTAGAATTTTGCCTCCTGGTCATTATATCAAGCTGAACATAAACACTGTGACTATTTATATTGACTGGATGTATATTAGTTAATATTTTTTAAATGTACCCTAATGTAAGATTTTTCTTATATTTCTAGGAGAAACTGGAAAAAATGACATATAATATGTATATCCAGACTGGTAAGGATGTTTTCCTTTTGTTTTTCCATAAGAAAACAAATTTCAGACCAATGAAAAAACCTGGTGATGAAGATAACTTATTTGAACACCCAGTTTTCAGTAATTGTTTACTTTCTATGAAAATAATCAATATTATGTGATTCTTTCATTGATTTTTAATATGCAAAATTAGACAAGAACCTTTAGTTCCGTTAGAAATAAATACCAAAAAGTTTTAGATAAGCTGCTTATTTTCACAAATTGCAAAGTATATACATAATAAAAATGGAAAGATATTTTATATAGGACATGCTGATACAATTAATCAAAATTATTCTTTGTAAACACCACTGGATGCAGATATAATTTCAAAAGAACTACATAATTAGAAATGGCTAAGAACTTATAAATTTATTTAAAGTGTTGTTGGAATCAAACCAGATGTATCCTTTTGCTACAAAGATTAATATTAGAGGAAAAACAGGTCTGTAAAGATAGTAATTATGTGGAGTAGTCATTACAAATATCAAGGAAATTTCTGATATTTCTATCTTATTTTTTCCTGAAACAATATAAATAATAATAACTGGCATTTGCAAATTGCTTTATTGTTTAGCAAGTGCAACACATTTTATATAACACCTGATTATACCGAAGACGTTAAGATGTGTTATGTTATCTATTCTCATTTTTAAAATGAGGAAAAGAAGGCTGGATACATCTGTACACAGCCATACAGCCAGTAGGTGTTGAACAGCAAGGTATTCCAATACCATGCCCATGTTCTCTATAGTATACTACTCATATCTTGGATAATCTTGCCTTTTTGTTGATAGACAATATATAGTTTGAGATATACACCATTGATGTGGTTTGGCTGTGTCCCCACCCAAACCTCATCTTGAACTGTAGCACCCATAATTCCCACAGGTCATGGGAGGGAACCCAATGGTAGGTAATTGAATCATGAGGGTGGGTCTTTTCTGTGCTGTTCTTGTGTTAAAGAATAAGTCTCACAAGATATGATGGTTTTATAAAGGGGAGATCCCAAGCAAAAGCCTCTCTTGCCTATTGCCATGTAGGAAGTCCTTGTGCTCTTCCTTCATCTTTTGCCATGATTGTGAGGCCTCCCCAGCCATGTGGAACTGTAAGTCCATTAAACCTCTTTCCTATATAAATTACCCAGTCTTGGGTATGTCTTTATTAGCAGTGTGAGAACAGACTAATACAGCCATCAAAATTATGATTCCAATTTTAAAAGATTTTCAAATGTTAATACTGAAAAAAGTGAAAAGAAGATAGTAATAGCAATTATGTGGAATATACATTACTGAGCATACTTTTTTTAAAGATCAAGTAAGCTTTTGCTACTAAAATTTGGAAGAGAAGTGAATGATTACTTAAATTGTTCTACCTTTTCAGAATAGATGTGTATTTATATTTTGGGGTTATTATAGCAACAATTATAAAATCAGGGCAAACAAAATTATGCAAAACATTACATGTCTCTTTCTAATATTTATACTTCTTACATACTGGCAACTCCTAGTAAATTTTTTTCATTAAAATTTGAAAAAGAAAACAGAATGCTGTCTTTTGTATATAAGGAATTATTTGGGAATTTTCAAAAAGTAAGAAGAGTGCCAGAAATACACTTTGGCAATTAATTTCCATGGTGAAATGTCTAGTGAAGAATAGAATAACCGAATTACATCTAGATTGAATTTGCAGTTGATAATGTTTTTGCAGTTCTGTCTTATTTAAGAGGACTTTTCTGGCTGAAAAGCAAATTTGGAATCTGCTCAAGGTTAGAAAATTTAAATCTAAAAGCTCTTGAATGACTACAACATGTTTTACGAACTTGTTGATGGAAATTCCATTCTGAAGTTGAATTAGTTCAAAAGTTTGGAATTTAAAACTAAACTAAGAAAAAATACTGTCAAAATTAAAGAAGAAAAATTAAGAAACATTTACTACCAACCTATTCTTTAATTTAGTATTCTTACAAATCTTACATTTATTTCTTCATTGTAAGCAATGTACTCAGTGAAATATTTGATAGCCTCTCTGTAAAGGCTATGAGCCATGCATGTTAACAACATTCAAAGATCTTTCCGACCTGGTGTGGTGGCTCACGCCTATAAACCCAGCACTTTGGGAGGCTGAGATGGGCAGAGCACGAGGTCAGCAGATCGAGATCATCCTGGCTAACGTGGTGAAACCCCATCTCTGCTAAAACTAAAAAAAAAAAAAAAAAAAAATTAGGCAGGCATGGTGGCGGGTGCCTGTAGTCCCAGCTGCTCGGGAGGCTGAGGCAGGAGAATGGCGTGAACCCTGGAGGCGGAGCTTGCAGTGAGCTGAGATCTTGCCACTGCACTCCAGCCGGGTCAACAGAGTGAGTCTCTGTCTCAATAAATAAATAAATAAATAAATAAAAAGATCTTTCCCAGGTTTTATTACAGACAATCTCCAAATTTTCAACATGTTTTTTCTTCTATTGGTCTTCAATCAGGTATGTAAATATAATGAACACTAATTTCAAAATTGGAAAACTACTATTTCATAATTACTTTGAATCTATGCTTTCACAGCAAGAATTCAAGGAAGCAGAAAGTTGAGAGACTGGATTGGTAAGTTACTTACTACACCTGGATGATAATTTCCTTAAAAAAAACGGAACCACAGAGGGCTCGGAAATAACGCCACACATCTGCAACCATTTGATCTTTGACAAACCTGACAAAAACAAGCAATGGGGAAAAGATTCTCTATTTAATAAATGGTGTTGGAAAAACTGGCTAGCCATATGCAGAAAACTGAAATTGGACCCCTTTCTTACATATTATACAAAAATTATCTCAAGATGGATTAAAGACTTAAATGTAAAACCTAAAACCATAAAAACCCTAGAAGAAAACCTAGGCAATACCATCCAGGACATAGGCATGGGCAAGGACTTCATGACTAAAACACCAAAAGCAATGGCAACCAAAGCCAAAATTGACAAATGGGATCTAGTTAAACTGAAGAGCTTCTGCACAGCAAAAGAAACTATCAGCAGAGTGAACAGGCAACCTACAGAATGGGAAAATAATTTTTGCAATCTATCCATTTGTCAAAGTGCAAATATCCAGAATCTACAAGGAACTTTAACAAATTTCCAAGAAAAAAACAACCCCATGAAAAAGTGGGCAAAGGTTATGAACAGATACTTATCAAAAGAAGACAACAAACATATGAAAATAAAAGCTAATCATCACTATTAGATAAACGCAAATCAAAACCACAAGGAGATGCAATCTCATGCCAGTTGGAATGGTGATCAGGATAAAGTCAGGAAGCAACAGATGCTAGAAAGGATGTGGAGAAATAGGAACGCTTTTACACTGTTGGTAGGAGTGTAAATTAGTTCAGCCACTGTGGAAGACAGTGTGGCAATTCTTCAAGGATCTAGAACCAGAAATACCATTTGACCCAGCAATTCCATTACTGGGTATATACCCAAAGGATTATAAATCATTCTACAATAAAGACACATGCACACATATATTTATTGCAGCACTATTTATAATAGCAAAGACTTTGAACCAACCCAAATGCCCATCAATGATAGACTGGATAAAGAATATCTGGCACATACATGCCATGGAATACTATGCAACCATAAAAAAGGATGAGTTCATGTCCTTTCCAGGGACATGGATGAAGCTGGAAACTATCATTCTCAACAAACTAACACATGCACAGAAAACCAAAGCCCGCATGTTCTCACTCGTAAGTGGGAGCTGAACAATGAGAACACATGGACACAGGGAGGGGAACATCACACACTGGGACCTGTCAGGGGGTGTGAGGCTAGGGGAGGGATGGCATTAGGAGAAATACCTGATGCAGATGACGGGTTGATGGGTGCAGCAAACCACTACGGTACATGTATACCTATGTAACAAACCTGCACGTTCTGCACATGTATCCCAGAATTTAAAGTATAATAAAAAAATAATAAAACAAAACAAAACCATACCTATCATGGGGATTCATCTTTCTTTTTTCCCTCTCTCTCTTTCTCTCTCTCTCTCTCTCTGTCTCGCGCTCTCTCTCTCCTTGTCTCCCTCTTTCTCTCTGTCTCTTCACTGCCCCTCCTCTCTTTTCGGTCCTGTTTTCATTTCCCTTTCTTCAGGATTCACATGATAATGTATGTGAAAGTGTTTACTATAACGCCATGTAGATAAGATGTGTTCATAAATTTGCTGTCAAATGTATATATCGTTTAGAATAAACTAATTTTTAGAACATTCTATTGGGTCATTCGCTTATTGGAAATGAGTTGTGTATGCTGTGGACAAAGATCTTTATTAGATACATGCTTTGTAAGTATTTTCTCCTTGTCTAAGGCTTACGTTTTCATTTTCTTAACCTTGTTTTAGCAAGTGAAATCAGTGCTGTACAAGTAAATGGCTAACTTCAAACTCCCTGGGCAAGGCTCCCTTATTGGTAATCTGTGTGGGTTTCTTTGGAATAAATACTGCCACCATGGCCAATTGCAAGCTGAGGGGATATCAAATGGCTCACAAAACTCCTGAAAATGTAACAATTGGCTCTCACAAGCCAATGTAAGCTGGCAACAGTACACCATTGACTAAAATCCATTATTTAGTAATTCATATTGAAACTTGCCATATTTTAACATAGCAGAAAGTATTATGGTTTCTTTTGATTCAGATATTAAATATATAGTACCAAAATAATCAAGAAGGAATTAACTATTTTAAGGCACATTTTGCAAATGAAAATAGATATAATTATTTTAGATGCTTTCCTTCCAATAATAATATAGTCGAAGGTTTTCAAACTCCTATTCACAAAACTTTCAAAGATAGTGACACAGTTTTAACAGCAGTAGACTAGAGCAAACACTTCGGCGGTTTTCAGTTTATTCACATAGCAACCATCACAACTCCCTAACTTTAGAACACTATCACCGCAAAAACAAATCCAAAACTAATGATGAGTTATTATGCAACCTATCTTCTCCAAGTCCTGACTGCCATTAATCTACTTTGTGACATTCTGAATTTACCTATTTTAGGTCATTTTAATAAATGGAATCATACAATATGTGGCCTTTTGTGGTTATTTTATTTTATTTAGGATAAACAATGTCATTTATGTTTTTATGTGTAACAGCATTGCATTCATTTTTAATGCCCCCCAAAATTACATTGTAAAAATATACAATGTTAACTTTTATATAACCATTGATTAGTTGATGAACTTTTGTGCTATTTCTACCTTTGGTGATTGTGAATTTTGCTACTAACATGAATATATAAGGTTTTGTTTCAATATTTGTTTTGCATTTCTTTGGTTATACACCTAAGAGTGGAATTACTAAGTTGTATGGTAATTTTATGTTTAACTTCATGAGGACAAACAGCATTCTGAGTTGGCTGTATTATTCTACAATCCCACCACTAATATATGAGAATAGCAATAATGTCACATTCTTGACCACACTTGTTATTTTCTTTTTTATGTTAGCCATTATAAAGATATTAAAATGTAGTCAGAAACCTTTATGGTTTAGAATTGCATTTCTTTAATCAGTAATGATTTCAAACATCTTTTAAAGTACTTATTGGCCGTTTTTATAAATTATTTCAAAAAACATGTACTCAAATTGTCCATGTTTTCATTGGGCAATGGACTTTTTATTTTGAGTTGTAAATGTAATTTATTTATTTTGAATACAAATATATTATATAAGATGTGTAAATATGGCTTCTCATTTTGTGAGCTGACTTTCTGTTTTCTTGATAATGTCTTTTAAAGTGTAAGGTTTTAGTTTTGATTAAGTGCAACACATATTTTTTCTTTGGTTGCTTGTATATTTGGTGGTATCTATAAGAAGCATTGCCAAATCTAAGGCCACATAGATTTATTCCTGTTTTCTTCTAAGTTTTATAGGTATAACTCTTACATTTAAATCTATGATAAATTTTTAATCAATTTTTATTTGTGCTGTAAAATAGAGGCCTAGCTTTATTTTTTTATCATGTGGACATCCAGTTTTCCTGACACCATGAAGTTGACAGCACCATTTTTTTCATTCAATTTTCTTGGCACTCATGTTTAAAATCAGTTAATCATAAATGTAAGAATTAATTTGTAGACTCTCCATTCTATTCTAATGGTACACATAATTATCTTTATGTTAGTACCATACTCTCTAGACTACCATAGATTTTAGCAAGTCTTATAGTTAGGATGTGTGAATGCTTTAAGTTTGTTCTTTTTCAATATTATTTTGACTTTTATTTCTTTGCACTTGCATATGAACTTCAGGATCAGCTTATCTGTACTGAAAAGAACAAAAACAAAAAAACAAAAAATCAAAACAAACAAACAAAACAGAGTAACTGGGTTTTGATAGGGACTAGATTGAGCAAGTAGATCAAATTGCAAAGGATTACCCTCTTAGTAATACTGAATCTTCCACTCCATAAACATATTTCTTCCTATTCATTATGGTCTTCCATAATTTCATTCAACAACATTTTGTAGTTTTTAATGTACATTTTTTCAATTTTTGTTAAATTTATTACTAAATATTTAATCTTTTTCAAATTTTATTTTACATTAAGTTCCTGGATAAAAGTGCAGAATGTGTAGATTTGTTACATAGGTATACGTGTGCCATGGTGATGTGCTGCACCTACCAACCTGTCATCTAAGTTTTAAGCCCCATATGCATTAGCTATTTGTCCTAATGCTTTCCCTCCCTTCACTCATTCCTCTTTATGGCTGCATAGTACTCCATGGTGTATATGTGCCACATTTTCTTTATCCAGTTTATCATTGATGCACATTTGGGTTGGTTCCATGCCTTTGCTAATGTAAACAATGCTGCAACAAAATACATATGCATGTGTCTTTATAGCAGAATGATTTATATTCCTTTGGGTACATACCCAGTAATGGGATTACTGGATCAAATGGTATTTCTGGTTCTAGATCCCTGAGGAATTGCCACACTGTCTTCCACAATGGTTGAACTAATTTACATTCCCATCAAGAGTGTGAAAGCCTTCCTATTTCTCCACAGCCTCATGAGCATCTATTGTATCTTGACTTTCTAATAATTGCCATTCTGACTGGTGTGAGATGATATCTCATTGTGGTTTTCATTTGCATTTATCTAATGATTAGTGATCTTGAGCTTTTTTTCATATATTTCTTGGCCACATAAATGTCTTCTTTTAAGAAGTGTCTGTTAATATCTTTTGTCCGCCTTTTGATGAGGTTGTTTGTTTCTTGCAAATTTGTTAAAATTCCTTGTAGATTCTAGATATTAGACCTTTATCAAATAAGTAGATTGCAAAACTTTTCTCTCATTCTGTAGGTTGCCTGTTCATTCTGATGATACTTTTTGTTTTGTTTTTGCTGTGCAGAAGCTCTTTAGTTTAATTAGATCCCATTTGTCAGTGTTGGCTTTTGTCTCAGTTGCTTTTGGCATTTTCATCATGAAGTATTTGCCCATACCTATATCCTGAATCTTATTGCCTAGGCTTTCTTCTAGGGTTGTTATAGTTTTAGGTTTTACATTTAAGTCTTTAATCCATTTTGAGTTCATTTTTATATAAGGTGTGAGGAATGGGTACAGCTTCAGTTTTCTGCATATGGCTTGGCAGCTTTCCCAGCACCATTTATTAAATAGGGAATCCTTTCCCTATTGCTTGTTTTTGTCAGGTTCGTTAAAGTTCAGATGGTTGTAGATAAGTAATGTTATTTCTGAGGTCTCTGTTCTGTTCCAGTGGTTTATATGTCTGTTTTGGTACCAGTACCATGCTGTTTTGGTTACTGTAGCCTTGTATTATAATTTGAAGTCAGGTAGCATGATGCCTCCAGCTTTGTTCTTTTTGCTTAAGATTGTCTTGGCTATATGGGCTCTTTTTTGGTTACATATTAAATTTAATGAATTTTTTTTCTAATTCTGTGAAGAATGTCAATGGTAGTTTGATGGGAATAGCATTGCATCTATAAATTACTTTGGGGAGTATGGTCATTTTCACGATATTGACTCTTCCTGTCGATGAGGATGGAATGTTTTTCCATTTGTTTGTGTCCTCACATTTCCTTGAGCAGTCGTTTGCAGTTTGCCTTGAAGAGGTCCTTCCCATGCCTTGTTAGCTGTATTCCTAGGTATTTTATTCTCTTTGTAACAGTTGTGAATGAGAGCTTATTCATCATGATTTGGTTCTATGGTTGTTTATTGTTGTTGTATAGGAATGCTTCTGATTTTTGCACATTGATTTTGTATCCTGAGACTCTGCAAAAGTTGCTTATCAGCTTGAGGAGGTTTTGGGCAGAGAAGATTGGGTTTTCTAAATATTGAATCATGTTGTCTGGAAACAGAGACAATTTGACTTCCTCTCTTCCTATTTGAATACCCTTTATTTCTTTATCTTGCCTGACTGCCCTGGCCAAAACTTCCAATACCATGTTGAATAGAAGTGGTGAGAGGGGGCATCCTTGTCTTGTGCCAGTTTTCAAAGGGAGTACTTCCAGGTTTTTTGCATTCAGTTTGATATTGGCTGTGAGTTAGTCATAAATAGCTCTTATTATTTTGAGATAGGTTCCATAAATACCTAGTTTATTGGAAGTTATTAACATGAAGGATGTTGAATTTTATCAAAGGCCTTTTCTGCATCTATTGAGATGATTACAGGATTTTTGTCATTGATTCTGTCTATGTAATGGACTACATTTATTGATTTGGGTATATTGAACCAGCATCCCATCCTTGGGATGAAACCAACTTGATTGTGGTGGATAAGCTTTTTGATGTGCTGCTGGATTTACTTTGCCAGTATTTTATTGAGAATTTTTGCATCGATGTTCATCAGGGATATTAGCCTTAAGTTTTCTTTTTTTTTGTTGTGTCTCGGTCAAGTTTTGCTATCAGGATGATGCTGGCCTCATACAGTGAGTTATGGAGGAGTCCTTCCTTTTAAATGTTTGAAATAGTTTCAGAAGGAATGGTACCAGCTCCTCTTTGTACCTCTGGTAGAATTCGACCGT
Source organism: Mandrillus leucophaeus (assembly GCF_000951045.1). Taxonomy (NCBI): domain Eukaryota; kingdom Metazoa; phylum Chordata; class Mammalia; order Primates; family Cercopithecidae; genus Mandrillus; species Mandrillus leucophaeus. The sequence goes on from NW_012104087.1 coordinate 2,418,053, forward strand.
GAATCTGTCTGGTCCTGGGCTTTTTTGGTTGGTAATCTATTAAATATTGCCTCAATTTCAGGCCTTGTTATTGGTTTATTCAAAAATTCATCTTCCTCCTGGTTTAATCTTGAGTGGGTGTATGTGTCTAGGAATTTATCAATTTCTTCTAGATTTTCTAGTTTATTTGCATAGAGGTGTTTATAGTAATCTTTTAGGGTAATTTGTGTTTCTGTACAGTCAGTATGATATACCCTTTATCATTTTATATTGTGTCTATTTGAATCTTCTCTCTTTATTTTTTATTATCTTCTCTCTTTCTTCTTTATTAGCCTAGCTAGTGGTCTATTTTGTTAATTTTTTCAAAAAATCAGCTCCTGGATTCACTGATTTTTTGAAGCATTTTTCGTGTCTCTATCTCCTTCAGTCTGCTCTGATGTTAGTTATTTCTTGTCTTCTGCTAGCTTTTGGATTTGTTTGCTCTTGCTTCTCCAGCTCTTTTAATTGTGATGTTAGGGTATCAATTTGAGAATTTTCTAGTTTTCTGATGTTGGCATTTACTTCTATAAACTTCCCTCTCAGCACTGCTTTAGCTGTGTCCCAGAGATTCCGGTACGTTGTCTCTTTATTCTCATTGGTTTGAAATAAATTCTTAATTTCATTATTTACCCAGGAGCCATTCAGGAGAAGGTTGTTTAACTTCCATATAGTTGTGTGGTTTTCAGTGAGTTTCCTAACCCTGAGTCTAATTTGACTGCACTGTGGTCTGAGAGACTGTTTGTTATAATTTGAGTACTTTTGCATTTGTTGAGGAGTGTTTTAATTCCAATTGTGTGGTCAATTTTAGAATAAGTGCTATGAGAAAAATGCATATGCTGTTGTTTTGGGGTGGGGAGTTCTGTAAATATCTATTAGGTCTGCTTGATCCAGACCTGAGTTCAAGTCCCGAATATCTATTTTTTAATTTTCTGTCTTGTTGATCTGTCTAATATTGATAGCAGGGCTTTAAAGTCTCCCACTGTTATTGTGTGGGAGTCTAAGTCTCTTTGTAGATCTGTAAGAACTTGTTTTATGAATCTGGTTTCTCCTGTTTTGGGTGCATATATATTTAGGATAGTTAGCTCTTCTTGTTGGATTGATCCCTTTATCATTATGTAATGCCTTTCTTTGTCTTTTTTTTATCTTTGTTGGGTTAAAATCTGTTTTGTCAGAGATTGGCATTGAAACCCCTGCTTTTTTTTTTTTTTTTCTTTCCATTTGCTTGGTAAATTTTGCTCCATCACTTTATTTTGAGCTTATGTGTATCTTTGCATATGAGATGTGTCTCCTGAATACAGCACACGGATCAATAGGTCTTGACTCTTTATTCAATTTGCCAGTCTGTGTCTTTTATTTGGGGCATATAGCCTATTTACATTTAAGGTTGGTATTGTTATGTGTGAATTTAATCCTGTCATCATGATGCTATTTGTTTTTTTGTTTTTTGTTTTTTGTTTTTTGTTTTTCTGCACAATAGTTGATGCAGTTTCTTCATAGTGTCATTGGTCTTTATAGTTTGGTATTTTTGAAGTGGTTAGTACTAGTTTTTCCTTTCCATATTTAGTGCTTTCTTCAGTAGCTCTTGCAAGGCAGGCCTGGTGGTGACAAAATTCCTCAGCGTTTGCTTGTTTTGAAAGGATTCTATTTCCTCTTCACTTCTGAAGCTTAGTTTGGCTACATTTGAAATTCGGGGTTGAAAATTCTTTTATTAAAGAATGTTGAATACTGGCCCCCTCTCTCTTCTGGCTCGTAGGGTGTCTGTCAAGAGGTTCGCTGTTAGTCTGATGGGCTTCCCTTTGTAGGTGACCTGGCCTTTCTCTGGCTGCCCTTAACATTTGTTTCTTCATTTTGACCTTGGAGATTCTGATGATTATGTGTCTTAGGTTTGATCTTCTCGTGGAGTATCTTAGTGGTGTTCTTTGTTTTTCCTGAATTTGAATGTTGGCCTGTCTTGCTAGGTTGGGAAAGTTCTCCTGGATAATATCCTGAAGTGCATTTTCCAACTTGGTTCCATTCTCCCCATCTCTTTCAAGTACTTCAAATAATTGTAGGTTCAGTCTTTTTACCTAGCCCCATGTTTCTCAGAGGTTTTGTTCGTTCCTTTTCATTCTTTTTCTCTCTAATCTTGTCTGCGTGCTTTATTTCAGCAAGATGGTCTTCAAACACTGATATCCTTTCTTCTGCTTGGTTGATTTGGCTACTGATACTTGTGCATGCTTCACAAAGTTCTCATGCTGTGTTTTTCAGCTCCATCAGGTCATTTATGTTCCCCTCTAAAGTGGTTATTCTAGTTAGCAGCTCCTGTAATCGTTTATCAAGGTTCTTAGCTTCTTTGCATTGGGTTAGAACACGTTCCTTTAGCTCAGTGGAGTTTGTCATTACCCACGTACTGAGGCCTACTTCTGTCAATTTGTCCATCTCATCCTCTGTCCAATTCTGCACCCTTGCTGGAGAGGTGTTGGGATCATCTGGAGGAGAAAAGGCACTCTGGCCTTTCGAGTTTTCAACTTTTTTTCATTAATTCTTTCTCATCTGCATGAGTTTGTCTAGTATCGACCTTTGAGGCTGCTGATCCTTGGATGGGGATTTTGTGGGGACTTTTTTGTTGATGCTGTTGTTATTGCTGTTTGCTTGTTTGTTTGTTTTTCCTTCAATGGTCAGGTCCCTCTTCTGTAGGGCTGCTGCAGTTTGCTGGGTGTTCACTTAAGGCCCTATTCATCTGGTTCACTCCTGTACATCTGTCACTCGAAGAGGCTGGAGAACTGCAAAGATGAGTGACTGCTCCTTCCTCTGGGATCTCTGACCTTGAGGGGCACTGACCCGATGCCAGTAGGAACACACCTGAATAAGAGTCTGACAATCCCTGTTGGATGGTCTCACCCAGTTGGGTGGCACGGGAAGGAGGACCCATTTAACCAAACACTTCAACTGTCCCTTGGTGGAGGTGGTATGCTTCTCTGAGGGGAAACCACTTGCCTGGGCAATCTGGATTCCTCTGAACTAGCAGGCAGAAAGACTAGGCCTGCTGGTCCACAGAGACTGTGGCCACCCGTGCCGCTAGGGCTTAGGCCCAGGGAAATCAGAGTTCTGTTTCTGAGCCCCTGGCTGGAGTTGTTGGAGTTCCTGCAGGGAAACCCCACCCAGTGAGGAGGGATGGGTCAGGGTCAGGCACTCTGGCCACAGTCTGCCACAGCTGGTGTGTTGGGCTGTGAAGGATACCTCTTGGGACCAAGCCATCAGCCTTTCTGGCTCCAGCAGTGGAAAAGCATTGCCTGGAGCAATAGCAATGGCTGTCGTCTTCCCCCTTCCCTGGGAGCTTAGTGTGTTAGGCAGCTCTCAGTCCCAGTGTTGGCTGTCGCCCCTCCCTGAAGAGTCTCAAATGGCTTAGACAACAGGCAGCTGCAGCTGTGGTGCTAGTCGCCCCTTCCCCAAGGAGCTCCACCAACTTAAGCAGATTCTAGCTGAGTGGCTGTTGAGAATCTGCAGGGCTCCGTGGTTGGGACCCTAGGCCTCGGTGGCATGGACTTCATGAGTTGCACAGTTCCATGGAAAAAGCTTGTTTTCTCAGTCTGGGTAGCACACTCACTCACTGCCTTCCTTGGCTGAGGGGTTGGGGCTTCCGTGCCCAATGTTGCTCTCAGGTGGGTCACCACACCACAGTGCTCTTCCTTTCTCTCTGTGGGTCATGCCAGCTGCCTAGTCAATTCTGATGAGAGAACCTGGATACCTCGATTGCTGGTGCAGGGTTCCCATGCTGATATGGTTCTTTTCAATGGGAGTCTCTGATGGCTGCTGCTTCTAGTAGGCCATCTTGGCCCCGGTCCCCTTTATTCTATTGAAAATATGTCTTAATTTCTTCTTCAGTTTCTTGTGAAGAGATGTACAATTAATTTTTGTATATTTGTTTTTCCCCATGTTACTTTTTCCCAACCTATTGACATATAATTGATAATTTAAAAAGCTATATATTTAGGGCATAAAATATGATGTTTTGCCAGGCACGGTGACTCACGCCTGTAATCCCAGCACTTTGGGAGGCCGAGGCGGGAGGATCACGAGGGCAGGAGATCAAGACCATTCTGGCTAACACAGAGAAACACCGTCACTACTAAAAATACAAAAAAATTAGTCGGGCATGGCGGCATGCGCCTGTAATCCCAGCTGCTGGCGATGCTGAGTCAGGAGAATGGCATGAACCCCAGAGGTGGATTGTGCAGGGAGCCGAGATCACACCACTGCACTCCAATCCGGGTGACGGAGCAAGACTCCCTCTCAAAGAAAAAGTGTAAGGAACACTTATAAGCCTGGTTTTGTTGCATGTATTCATTGTGAAATGATTACCGCAATCAAGCTAATTAATATTTCCACAACTTCTCATAGTCACCTTTTTATTTTTGTGTGGTGAAAATCCTTGAGATTTATTCTCTTAGCAAATTTTGTGTATAGGATACATTGAGGACATTAAACTAAGTTAAATAAACCAGACACAGGAAGATAAATATTTTATGACCCCACTTTTATGTGAAATCTTAAAAAAAAAAAAAAAAGTCAAACTCACATTAAGGGTAAATTGCTGGTTATCAGGTTATTAAGCCGGTTATCAGGGGTGGGAGGTTACCATAGTTAATAATAATATGTATGTTAATCTTGAATTTCACAAACTTGTTAAACTCATTTGTTAGTTGTATGAGTTTTATGGTATGTTCCTTCAGAATTTCTATATATAAAATAATGTCACCTCTGAAGAAAGATAATTTTGCTCCTTCCTTTCCAGTATGAATGCTGTTTATTTCCTTTTTTGTTGTGGTTTCCTGATAGATTGACTCTTTTTTTCTTTAAAAATTTCTGTCTTTGTCTCTAGAACAATTAATGCCATTAAGTCTTTTTCACCTGATATTAGTATTATAATCCCATTTCTCTTTACTTTACTATTTGCATGCTATATATTTTCCATCTTTCAACCTTTTGTCTTTGAATCTAAAGTATGCCTTTTGTAGACACCATATAGATAGATTATGGCTTTTTATCCATCCTGCCAATCTCTCCCTTTTGATTGAAGTGTTTAGTTCATTTACATTTAATGTAATTAATGATAAATTTGATTTTAAATTCACCATTTTTTCTAGTTGTTTCCTTTACCTCTTTGTTATATTTTCTTCTCCAATTCCTTTATTTCTACCTTCTTTTTTGTTAAATATTTTAGTGTAACATTTTATTCCCTTTCTGTTTCTCAGTAATTTTCCCACTGATGATTTCAGTTAGCAACTTCAAACATCCATTTCTGATTACTATTAATTTATTTTCAATAGTATTAACAAATTTGTTTCACTATAGCACCACTCCCACTCACATATTTTTATGCTGTTATGGTCACACAAATTATGTCTTTATACATTGTAAGCCCGTCAATGCAGTTTTATAATTATTTTATGCATTTTTCCTTTAAATTAGAAAAATGAAATGCTTACAACTAAATATATAATTGTGCTGTCTTTATATTTACCTGTAATCTTACTTTTATCAGTCTCTTCATTTGTTTATTTGTAATTTAAATTATTGTCTAGCATTCTTCATTTTAGCCTGAAAGACCTTCTTTAATATTCTTGCAGGGCAGGTCTAGTAGATATGAATGCTTTTTTGTTTATCTAGGAATGTATTTATTTTTTATTTTCTAAAAGATTGTTTTACCAATTATGGGAATCATACCTGGAGTTCATTGCATTCTTGGATGTGTAAATTAATCTTTTTCATCAAATTTGTGGCACTATCAGCCATTATTTCTTAAATATTATTTATACATCTTTCTCTTTTTCCTCTCCTTTGGAAATCCCATTATGAATGTATCTGTATGCTTGATAATGTCCAATAAGTCTCCAAAACTTTGTCCATTTGTCTTCTTTATTTTTCTTTCTGTTCCTCAGATTATATAGTATCAATTGACTTATGTAAAGTCTATGGACTCTTTCTTTGGCCAGTTCAAATCTGTTCCGCTCCAACAGTGAGGTGTTTTTTGTCTCATTTACTATAATTTTCAACTCCAGAATTACTTTTCTGAATAATTTCAATATATTCATTAATGTTTTCCTTTTTGTAAGATGTCATTATCACATTTTTCTTGATTTCTTTAAATATGGTTTATTTCAGTCCTTCAAAAATATTTGTAATAGCTGATCTGAGGTCTGTCTAGTAATTCCAAAAACTGGGTTTACTCAGGGACAGTTACTATTGACTACTTTTCCTGTTATTTTTTGTTTGTTTTTGCTGAACTGAACATTTAAAAAAATGTAATGTGGCAACTCTGGAAATCAGATCTTGCCCTCCTAGGTGTATTGCTATTTGTTTAGTGACTTTTATGGATCGACTCTGTAGAGCCTGTATTCGCTCTTATATGTGGTCACTGAAGTCTTGGCTGGTTGGCTTAGTGATTAGCTAATGATTGGACAGAAGTTATTTAAATGTCTTGAACTAATAAGTCTTTGAGCCTTTATCCACAGGATCTGTACATGTGCTATGGCATGACTCAAATGCTCCAGCAGTTTACATTTCTGCCTTAGCCTTCACTTCCTACTTATGTGGTGCCTCAAAGTCAGTCAGAGCTGAGATATTAGGGCTTCTTCAGACCTATCCAGCCAAAGCACACAGCCAGGCATGTGGGTGTGGGCTTCAACATTCCCAGAAATATGTCAGACCTTTTAAAAGTACCCTGTGAAATCTCTATACACATCCTTTCCTTTTAACTTATTTAGTCAACCTCTTGTTTGCCCCAACTGGTATTGCCATCTCAGGCAGCTGCAAATTTAAATAATCTCCACGATTTTATTTTTTAACAATTACATTGTGGAGTGTGCCCTTCTCACAAAGTTTGATCTGAATAATGCAAAACAAAGCCAGATAGCTCGAATAGTGAAAATTCTCTGAGTTTTATACATTTTGGTGACCTCTAGTCATTTTGTGCATATGCCCTAGTGGATGCTAGGCTATTGGTTTTCACAAGCATTGTTGTGAATCTGCCAGCTTTTGAGGCTATTTTTTATGAGAGGGTGAGGAGATGAGGGCAACTTAAAATACCACAAATTTTACAATTTTTTAAAAATTCAGCTGTAGTCCTTGAATAAACACTCGAGGAACACTTATAAACCTGGTTAATTTTCAGAATTCTGAAAAAGTTTATTTTGATGCATTTAGCAATGGTCTTGCTTTAATGGAGTAGCAAATTTTGGAAGGCCCTTTCTCTGCTATTCTGAAAGTACTTCTCCCAATAATATATTTTGATTGACATTTTCATTTTTAACTTTTACTTTATTGAACAAATGAGGTCTTTTTTCTAAAAACAGCAAAATTTGTTCCCCCATTAAAATTGTAGTATAGGGCCTTAATCAAAAGAATAAGAAAACATTACCTACTACTAATAAATTTTAATTTCAGAGGTCTTAGCACTGCTATAGTTTTCATATAAAACATTTATTCAAATATAATTTTTATAATGTTTTTAACTTAAGAAATTCTTCTATAAATAATTTTAAAGTAATATAATAATATATGCCATTTACTGAACATTTAAAATATGGCAAGCACTGTGATAAGCATGTTAATTCTAATA
>NW_012104087.1:2425865-2484030 GCF_000951045.1 Mandrillus leucophaeus
TTTGTATTTTTTAGTAGAGATGGGGTTTCACCGTGTTAGCCAGGATGGTCTCGATCTCCTGACCTCGTGATCCACCCATCTCGGCCTCCCAAAGTGCTGGGATTACAGGCTTGAGCCACCGCGCCCGGCCGGAGTGTCATTCTTATGAAAGGAGTAAAATAAATAAATATGAACATGAGCAAGATAGTTTTAAAAGGGAACAACATACTGACACAGTAAGTAGTTGAATATGTGCTAATTTAGACTGTGCATCAGGGAAGATATCTTTCAAGGAGTATCAATTTAAGTGAGATGTGAAGGACAGGGTATGGACAGCTATGACACATATATTTGAGACAGAATTTTCACAACCAGAAAATGTTTAATGCTCTATGCAAAAACAAGTTAGCTGTATTCACAAAATAGAAAGGTAACCCTAGTGGCTGATATACAGTAAGAGACAATAAGAATAGAATTCAGTGGAGGCAGAGATATAGGCAATGACAAATTATGCCTGACAATAAAAAGAGATTTGATTTTAACTTAAGTATGAGGGGAAAATGCCAGAAAAATTTAAACAGAGGAATAATATTTTCTGATTTTCTTTTGCATAAATGTTTTTAGCTACTTTGCAGTGAATGGCTTACAGGCATTTAAGAGCAGAAAAAGGAGTCAAGTTAGAAGACTGTTGGAATATTCAATTCATCCAATTTCTCTATTGGTTGTTCTGCAGAAATGTTGTGTAGAAAAATAGAATAAAATGCAGATGCAATAGCAGATAGAGCTTTTGGTCATATAAAATGGTGGGAAAAGAAAAAATCAATTGTGACTGCTGGATTTTCAACTGAGTAGTTTAAAAGGTATCATTGGCAATAATAAAAATAGGATAAATAGGAGACAAATTTGGTAAGCTGGTGAAAATCAAGTCATCTGCTTGACAATATTAAATTTGAGGTCCTTAAGAAGGACTAGCTACTTATCTTGGGGATCCCAGTATAAAATGAGTATGTAGAGTGCTTATTTATAAATTAGTAATGATTTCAATATGATGATAGCAGAACATTAAACCAAATATAAACTTTTAAATGCAAGGGCCTGTATGACTGCATGCCCAGGATGAAGCCACCCTGGCCTATTACACAGCCAAGAATAGAATTCCACAAGACAATTGCAGTTATATGCTTTGGGTTCTGACAACACCAATCAGAGGCAAAGTTATCCAATTCCAAGTGAGCTATTCACACAGCATAGACCAGGTCAGAAGATAAAATTGAGGTTATCAGCTTATAATGCTGTTAAAGTTTAATTGTAGCAATGGAAGAAGTCTATGAGAAGGTGAATAATTTTTTTATAATAGTAAAAAATTTTATCCAACATAAATAGAGGGAAGAAAAAGAATCCGAATAAAGATATTGGGAGGGTGATAGATTTGGAAATATAAAGATGAGAGAGTTTATACAGTAAATCATTTGTTTCCAGAGGAAAGCTGAAAACCAACTTATTGGCAGAAAATGTGTGTGTGCTCAAGTGCACTGCATGTGTCTGGTATATAGATGAATAAATCAGATAGAGATTTAATGACCTAGAAGAATGTCTGAAATGACCATTTTGGGGGATGAAAGAGCAAACAGAAAAATTTAGTGGGTATGTGAGACACTACTGGGTTCCCTCTTGAGATTTAGGGTAATTGTTTTAAAATAACACCAGTCAGCATACTTTAAGTTTGTGTGTAGTTTACTGCACCTACACAGGTGCAGATACCACATAGACTAATTCAGGGATTATAAGAAGGGGAGAGCAGGGCAAGGGGATTGAGGATAAATGCAAGGAAGTGCCTATTGAGATGGGTTGTGGAAACGTAGCTGCATAAGAAAAGATGTGCAGAGCTATGGTTAATGAAATTACGGTAGAGTCCGTGGAGCAGATATTATGATACGGATGAGAAATTGGGGTTGGAGGTGGTTTCTAAAACAAGGAGAAAGGAGAAATGATTTGGAAATGAAATTGTAGAAACAAAGACTATTACTACCTTATTAAAGCCTTAATGGTAGATGTTTCATTGAAGAAGTCACATTGGGAAAGTTTGCAAAGACTAGAGGAGCTGAGAATTGGCTCTAATTAGTGAATATTCAGAGCATCAAGGTTATTGAAAATGATGATGAGGAGAATGAAAATGATTGATTGATTGATTGATTGATTTGGGTGAGTGGGAAAATGATTGATTGATTTATGTGACATAAACAAAGAAGTGACACAGAGAATAACTCTTTGAGTCTAGTACAGGAGTACTGGGGATAAGTTCAAACCCAAAATCCTGGGGTGGCTGGTGACAGACTTATCTTGAACTATGTAGTGAGAATCAAGGTAGTGATTTAATCACAGCATTCCTTTACTGGTTTGGTCTGCAGTGCCTAAACTTAGGTGAGGGGGCATGCATGAAACACAGGTATCCGTGTAGGCCGATAGCTTTAAATTTATGATGTCATTTAAATATCAATATGGCTTTATGAGGTAAACTCAATTTTTTTCTGCATTTTTTGTGGAAAAAGAAACTTATTGGGAAAAAAAGTAGAAAATCTCAAACAAGCAAAATTCAGCAGCTGGCATTAAATCCAGGATTCAAACCCATGTCTCTGACTCTAGAACCTTTAACCGTCATGCAAACTCTTTCTCTTGTGATCTCATCTTTGAAGTGCAGAATGATGCTGGTAGGTAGCTAAACTAGATATGACTATTTTGCTCTCATCTTCCAGACGTTGAAATTGAATCAGTTGATGAGAAGTGATTTTCCAAGCATACAGGTAATAAATGACCCAGCTAGGACTTGAACACATGGCCCAAGACCTTCAGAGTAAAGTAAGGGCTTTTAAGATTCTAAATAAACAATACATTATGAGACATCCTCTTGTTTAAAATGCTGCTTGTTTTTTCTGGGTCTGAAACACTCTGTGAATTTAAACCTCTAGCTCAAAGCAAAAAGTCAGAAACTGTCTACTTGTGACTACTTTTGTCTTACAATAGAATAGGGAGAAAGGGATTAAATGAAAAGTTCCCATAGATTCCAGGGGGTTTGTCTGAGTGTAAAAGTGCTGTGGTGACTGAATGTATTTTATATATTGTAGCATTTTAAGATCTTGGGAGTATTACAAGTAAATGATTTAACTACTTTCAGCTGTCCTGTAAGTTGTTCATAGTCACTGATTTTGCTTTTCAGATGAGCATAATAAAGTTCTCAATATAGCTCTTTCAATAGCAACAGCAGTGCTGACTCTTCAGTATGAGACGGCTCAGTCACACAGGATATCTTCACATCCAAGCACAGCAAAAATAAAAAAGGAATGAAAGTCCATGCAGCGGCTGCCTTGTATGTCTTTGGTTTCATTTTTGTTAGCCGAAGGCGCTGAGTCTTTGAAAAGTTTGATACTTTTAAACAAATTTCTTCTGGTATCCATGGCTTCTGACCTCAGAAATTCTGAAGAAATGACGATTTTTAAAATTGGCAGTTTATTTTCTTAGGTCTGATTTACAAACCAATTCTGATATTGTCAGATTAAAATGTGACAACTGAAAAAAATGTATTAATACTATCGATTGACCTCCACCAATGAGTTAAGGTATCCTTGTTGATTTATAAGAACATCTGTGTCCTTGTCTGATTTTGATGACTAAATGTGTGATCTTCTTTTAAGAAAATGTAGAAGGTAACAAGGCAATAAGTAGTGAAAGAAGGGCTGAGGCCAGGAATTAGATCATCTGGCATGGTCAGTGAATATCAATGTTACCTTAGTTGTCTCTCCTTTCTGGGATTTGTGTTCAACATCAGTCAAACAACTTCACGTAATAGACAGACGTGTTAAAGGTAGAAATCATCAGAAGATTTTTAATAAGAAGTTATGAGTAAATGGTTTTAATTAAAGGCTCTATTATATTCAAAGCATTTTTTTAAGTATCCTGCCTTGAGCTGCATTAAATTTTTATGCACAACCATTAAAGAACCCACCAAACAAACAGGGCAGAGTGAGTAAGTGATCTGTTAATTCCATTGTTCCCCATTTCCTCTTGACAGGCAAATGAGAATGATCAAGGGCAGAATGTTAACGCTTAGATAACCATAACATTCACAGCTATTAGAGGAGATACCAGTCTAAACAGATTCAAGGGAAGAGAAGATGGTGCACATTGCCTGTAAGAGTTGAATTGATGTCTGTTGACACTATTGGCAGAAACTTCCCATTTTGGTTGAAAGTATTTTGCCAAAGGAGGTCACAAGGATTTTTTTATTTGAAGAGATGTTCTTTATGTATGTGTTTTTAAATAAAAGTGAGTCACCATAATAATAGTTACTGTATTTTTTAAAATTTTTCCCATGTGTTAGGTACATATTAAACATTTCAGAGGTTACTGCATAGTAAATATATAACAATAAATGCATAATTCACTATAGGCCAATATTTTATAAGATTTTATATTTCTGTATCCTATAAAATTGAACTTTATCTTATATAAACATTTAAGATAGAAAATATCAAAAGAATGGAACATTAACACAAACATCAATTTCCTCAATATCACTTAAAATTGAAAAATAATAGTACAAATATTTAATATTTACATTTTTTTAATAAAGATTTAAAATGTATAAAGCATGAATTGACTATTTGATTATTTGATATTTAATGACAAATATTTCTCACGTTGAAATATTCTTGGATTTTGTGCTGATGTTGGTCTGATTGTTGAGTATGTCTAAAATCATCTTCAAATTGGGCATTAGGGGCTGAGTGTGGTGGCTCACGCCTGTAATCCCAGCACTTTGGGAGGCCAATGCAGACAGACCACCTGAAGTCAGGAGTTCAAGACCAGCCTGGTCAACATGGCAAAATCCCAGGTCTACTAAAAATATAAAAAATAACTAGACGTAGTGTTAGGTGCCTGTAATCTCAGCTACTTCAGAGGCTGAGCAGGAGAATCTCTTGAATCTGGGAGGGGGAGGTTGTAGTGAGCTGAGATCTTGCCACTGCACTCCAGCCTGGGAGACAAGAGCGAGACTCTGTCTCAAAAAATAAATAAATAAATAGATAAATAAATATAAAAAAAAATTGGGCCTTAGGGTACATATTGCTTCATGTAAGTGCAATACTGTTTTAAAAATAAATACAGGCCAGACGTGGTGGCTCACACTGGTAATCCCAATACTTTGGGAAGCTGAGGCAGGCGGATCAACTGAGATCAGCAGTTTGAGACCAGCCTGGCCAACATGATGAAACTCCATCTCTACTAAAAATACAAAAATTAGCCAGGCGTGGTGGGCACTTGTAATCCCAACTACTCGGGAGGCTGAGGCAGGAGAATCACTTCAACCCGGGAGGCGGAGATTGGAGTGAGCTGAGATCGCGCCACTGCACTCCAGCCTGGGCAACAGAGCGAGACTCGGTCTTTAAATATATAAATAAATAAATAAATACCTGTTCATCTTGATATTGGTTTTGTCATTACAATTGATACTGCTTTTCGTAATTCAGATTTTACATAGGGTTCTGACTTCATGTCAGTATGTCACATAAACATCTCCACTGTTTTCTTTTTTTATTTTTTCTACTGAATTAGTTACAAAAAACTGTTGCCTACAGTGAATATCCACATGTTGGAAAACATCAGCAAAGATTGTTTGGTAGCATTCAAATAATAGAACATTTTAATTTTCTAGTAAAATTAATGGTACTACATGAAATCTCTTGTCAAAATTACATATTTAAGCACTGACTTTGCTTCCAATATTTATGTCTGAGAAAACACTCATATGATTGGTATGAAGTATACTATTTATATAAATTTATTGGTATTTGATGTATTTGAAAAAATAGCTCATTGTTCACAGGGCCACAAACACGTATTTATAATATTGCAATAGTCTCAAGCAAGAGCAACTGATTAGATCCTGTGGTTTCCTTTCTTTCCTGAAACACCAACCTTAAAATTGACTTCATGTATTATGCTGTATTTCTTATGTTGTTTTCTCCTCTTGCTTTTGACTTCATGTCAAGGAATTCTTTTAATCAAGTAACATTTCTGCCTTTGTTTTCATTCTCACAGGATAATTGGAATTTTTTTCTAATCTTAATTTCCTGACAGCTTTTTCTTAGATTTGACAAATTCCTGAGAAATGACAACAAACAATTATCTAGTAAAAGCATTTTAAGTTTAAGCAGTATATATTGTATTATATGGGAAACATGTTAATAATATATGACATGTATTAAACACCAATGATATGCATTAAAATTTTCTTTTTTACTTCTTAATGAAAAATGTTCAAGATAAAATATTTTTGTTTTTGTTTTGAATCGGAATATAACTAGCATAACAAATTGTTTACAACAATTTTAATTCAATTGAAGCAATATATTTGGAGGACTGATTTTGTGCCAAGTATCCTGAATCTCTACCCTTCTCTGTTAGTATTAAAATACACTTTCTATAATCCTAACTTAAAACTATTGTTATGGACTGCATGTTTATGTCCCACCAGAATTCATACATTGAAACCATAATCCCCAGTAGGATGGTACTAGGAGGTGGAGGGTTTGGGAGATAATTTAGGTTAGATTAGCTCATGAGGGTGGGTTCCTTAATGATGGGATTGATGTCTTTATAAAAAGAAGGGGAAACAAAGCATCACTCTATTTATGTGCGCAATCAAGGAAGACCACATGAGGACACAACCACGAAAACAGCCCTCACCAAGAGCCTGACTGCCAAGCTGACACCCTGATCTTGGACTTCTAGCCTCCATCACTGTCAGAAATAAATTTCTGTTTTTTAAAGACACTGAACCTCAGGTATTTTGTTTTAGCAGCCTAAACTGAATGAGACAACTCTAATTTATTGCTCCTTTTCTCTATCCCTTCACAGAGAAGGTTCACAATACAATTCTTACATCCTTTCTTCATGCCCTTGCTTCCTATTTATTTTCACAAAATTACCTTATGGTGTTTTTTTAAAATTTGATGTTTCTTATGAACAATTTCAGAAGCTAATAGGTGTACAAAGAACAACCAACTTTCCACCACCTAAAGATACCCTTCAAATTTAGTGAATTTAATTTCAAATAACTTATAATACAGACTTGCAGATTGAAAGAATGACTCTCCTTTTTGTCTTACAAATGGTTAGGAATATCCCTATTTTTCTGTGACCTGCCTATGACTTTTTTCATTGCTCTAATAAAAAACACTTTGGATAGGTTTTCCAATATTATGGCAAGTATTTTTAAAGAATTCTATTTCATGGTGAAACTCTAAGAGGGTATATATCAGCTTTCAGTTTTCTTCCTTATTTTGATTTATGTTTCAAAATATTTGTCTAGGAGGCTTCATTGCTGTAGGTTCGTATTATGAGCTTGTTTTTAATGTACGTGTGTGTGTGTGTGTGTGTGTATTTAGCTTTATGAGGCTTTTAGTGATATTAAAATGGGAGAAAGCGTAGTAAAAATAAACTGTACTCTTTCATGTTTCAAAGAAACACCCTTATTTACTCTTCAATGTCTGACATCTCACTTGAACCTTTCCTACCATATCACTGAAATCGTTCTTGTTGGAGCAATTACTGATCTTACCAAAATACAATCGAAATGTTATAGACCTCATCTTTCTTGGAGTCTTAGCATCATTTTTTGCTGTGCATAGTTCCATACATCTGGACATCAACTTTCTTCTCACCTTAGTTTTTCTCCCTGTAAGATCTCATCCATTTCTATGGTCTTAAATATGACCTATTTTGCATGCATGTATCTTTCAATTTTTTTAAAAAAAGTGTTGTCTTCTCTTTCTCAGTGTTCACTTTCTAGTTATATAGTACTTCACTATTACATGGTTAAGGGCTGGGAGTCCTCTAGACTTATCTTTCTTCGTCATCTAGAACAGGAACATTTTCTTCAGCCTTTTAGGTTATACCATCAAAATATACTGAAGTCTCTACTTTCCCAATTTTTCTGCTACCGCTGTATTCCAATCCAGCAACATCTCTAACCTAGACTAATATCGGTGTGTGTTCTAGTTGGACTCTAAACTGCTTTTCTGTCTCTTGCCAACCTGTTCTCTACAGAGCAGATAATTTCTAAATCTCAATACAATGATTTAAACCCCATCTTTAAATTCCTTCAAGATTCTTCATTCAACTTAGAGCACATCTAAAATCCTTAACATGGCCAACAAATTGCTGCATGATCTGCCATCTAATTCATCAATGTTATATTCTATTTCACTCTACCTTTCTCTTCTGCCATAATGACCTTCTTTTCATTCTTTGACTGAGATCTTTCCACCTTCATGATATTTCTGCATGGAATTCATTTACATAGAATGCTTCCCTTGGCCCATTCTCTATGACCTTCATTCCTACATATTCTTTTACCCAGATCAGTTGCACATTGTTCCAAGAGAGCTTTCATTCCCAGATATTCTTTTACCCAGCTCAGTTGCATATTGTTCTAAGAAGGCTTTCCCTGATGCTTCAATTCAAATTAAGTTCCCTAATGAAATATGAACTTGACTTTCATAGCGGTTTTCATTACTTTATCATTTGTCACCTCCATGAGGGGATCCACCATGTTTATTTTGCTTATCTCTATACACTCACTGTCTAGCACAGTACCTGGCATATAGTAAGAAGACAGTATTTCCTAAGTGAATATGTGCATTCATCTATTGAATACCTGCCTTTCATGTATTGAATGATTAACTGAATGAATGGCACTATACTAAGTATGGTCTCTACTTTTGCAAAATTTACAATTGTACATGCTGATAAAACATAATGCATATCGATATCTTAAATATTCAGAATGAGAATAAAATCATGCTATAAAATAGTTTGCAATAAAATACGAACGAATTTGAAAATTCTAATATAACCAAATATTCACCTTCAAACATACTTGAACTTACTAACATACTCATCAAGTAGGTTAATCTATATCAATAAAGATCTTAATACAAATAATTGATTCATAAATCTAATTATTCTATTCATTAGTTATATTTAAATTATTATAGTTTCCAACATTAAATAAAGCCTAGGAAAGTTGGTCTACTAAATGAAACATTTTCAATGTAGAGTGATCTGCCACCAAGTACCAATTTAAAAAAATATATTTAAAATTCTGATTCAAGTACTCTATTAATTTCAACAAAGAGTATAATCACCTTGAAGCAGAAATAGCATCTTTTTTTTCCTGAGGACCTACTATTTATAAAACAATCTAATTTTAGAAACAACAAAAATCATTCAATTTGTGTTGAGCTCTTACTATGCACATGTTTTATGGTGCTTAATGTTAATTATTCCTCCTAATACATGTTGAAGAAGGTCACATTATAACATCCTTACTATAGGTTATGAAACTGATGCTAAAGAGATTCAGTAACTATACCAAAGATGCACAGCTAAGTTGACTTTTGTAAAGAGAATGTAATAAACATTGGGTTATTCTTCAAAGCAAAGGGAAGAAAAAGAAATGGCCTTGAAATTTTAAATATAAATGTAATCTCATGTGTATACTATACTAAATTAATGTATATTTCTATTTTATTATAAATTGAAGTCTAGTATTATTGTAACTAAACCAAATGCTATCTTTAAATAAAGTGATGGTATAAAATGTTGTGAATTTGTTTTTATTGGAGTAATGCAAACTGAACATGTGACAACAATTTTAAATTTAGTATTTTAAATAATATCTCTCAATTCCAACTTGCCAGCTACTGAAATGCATATGGCAGTTTTACCTATCAAATATAGATAGACCAAATACAGTGGTACATATATGATAATATTTAATAATATATAATAAAGAAGCTACTAAGATAATTAAGACAAATTATTTTCAGCTCATATGCACAAAAACAATAATAGGAAAATATCAATCAAAAGACATCATGGAACATTTTCCAAGTAACTGATATCACATCATAGCATATGAAAACAAAACCAAATGTGGGGATTACTTATTGTTGCTAACTAATTTAAGGAAACAATCATCAAAATTTTATGAATTTAAAAATTAGATATATATTGGGTAGAATAAAGTTTATTCATCAATATACTGAAGTTTGATAGCCTTGTTCTTGGATGTTTCAAAGACAAGGGACACTTTTGTAAACACTGTCACATGAGCAGCAGTTTCAAAAATATTTACTTTAGAGATTACTTGGTTCATATATTAATGCATAAGGATCCGTACTAAAATGATTTTACCATAATATTGTCAAACTTGAAAAAAAAAGTCCATTGGGCCAGGGATCAGGTAAATTTCATTTGAATATCAAATTTCATAAAATTACTCTTGCAGTATATTTTTTAAATAGAAAAATGAAATGCAGAAATACTAGTACATAATGTAAAACTATTTTGATATACTATTTGAGTTGTCTGTGTCCTTTCACATTCTCATCTTTCCCTTGCGTTTGGTGTGTGTTCCACTAAAAAACAAATTTATAAGACAATATACATCTTACGTATATTTTCTACGTCATCAGCATCTATTTAATAAGCCATCTCATCTGAAGTTCTTTTGGTGGGTATATTTATGTGTACATTTTGTGTTCTCTCTCTCTCTGTCTCTCTCTCTCTCTCCTCCATCTCCTCACCTCTCCTTTCTCTCCCTCCCTCTCTTCTTTCTTTCTTCTGTTTTAGAAATTTCTAACTAAAGAAAATATCTTTATCTTTTCTTTAGGTTTCAACCTCTCAGAAAGAACACTTTACAATTGCTCCTATTGACACCAATAAGAAAATGTGGCAGTTCTCTTCATTTGGTTCACAACTGATAATACCATACTTATAAACCAAATATCAGTATTTTTAAAATAATTTGTGATTAGAACACCTGCATTTTAAGATTTTTTTCTGCTTATATTCAAAAATTAGATACATAGAGTTTTATCTGAAATGTCAGAATTGCGAGATGCACCATTTATCAAATGGAAAAAGGAAAGAAGTAACACTCTAGAATTTCATGACTCTCCTTTTATAGTTCTTCCATTGACTCACTTGTGACCTTCAGCAAATGGAGCTCAGTTGAGCTGACTGTAAAACGAGTATAGTCATACTGACCTGTCTACCAATGGTATTATAAGACTCAATAAATCAGAGCCTCCACAGTTCTTTAAGGTTCTCAGATGAATTGTGTTATACAAGGGTGAAATGTCAGAGTAGAAAAACTGCTTGTGCCTTTTATACGTCAGTTATTACCGAATGGCCACTACAAAATAGTATCAATAGTATCACCTCACACCTTTATAAAATTATCCCCATTTTCTGAAACTAAATAGTTCAGCCACATAAAAACACGATGCTTAATGGATTGTGTTAACCTCAAAAAGCTCTTTCATTATCTCAAGTATTCAATAAAACTATGTTGCCTTGTTATCTCTGATAACATAAATAAAGCTTTTTAAAACAAATTATGGATTAATAAATGCATTTTATGTATTTGCATGTTTCAGCATCTTTGCTTGTTTTTCAGATATGTTGTTGGGTGTTAATAGCTATGTTGTCTTTGCCAACCCAATATATAAGAAGTTGGTAGTATATTTTCAATCATCTATATTCAGAGTTCAAATTAATTTTACTTTGATTTTTTTAAACATCCACTGATTAAACTTAAGGAGCTAAACATCTTAGGCATTTAACTTCAGTGTTGTGTCCTCCCTTATCAGAGCAAAATTGGGCATTTTCCTATGCACAATAGAGGAAAAAAAGCAATTACTATCAATCAGTGACTAAGCAACAGATTGGAGTATTTAGAAAGACTCATTCATACACAGATTTGCAGCAGTGTTCAGCTCTTCTGATTAGATTCCATAGATTTTAAATTGTAGCTAATTAGGCTGTCATAGGTTCATTAATGGCTCTACTGATTCAGCACTCCCTCACCTGCATGCATATTAAAGCTCATTAGCTCCCTTGTCTAAAATACCACCTGCATTAATTGCTGCCGATGCACCAGGAC
This sequence comes from Mandrillus leucophaeus, assembly GCF_000951045.1. Classification (NCBI taxonomy): domain Eukaryota; kingdom Metazoa; phylum Chordata; class Mammalia; order Primates; family Cercopithecidae; genus Mandrillus; species Mandrillus leucophaeus. The sequence goes on from NW_012104087.1 coordinate 2,437,852, forward strand.
TCTTCAGAAGGCTCTTCTGACAACGATGCTACCTGCTTGTAGTGCCCCGTGCCCCAGATAGCTCTTCAGGGGAGCTCACACATAAAGTTCATGGTGCTGCACACGTGGTGAGACTGCAGCTGTTGTAAGGGCAGTCAAGCCTGTTTTACGCTTAACAGCAGGATATAAATAATTAGTGATGCCTGTGCTGTAGGGCTTAACACAAGGCCAGTGTATCCCATTCTAAGCTTCTACTAAACCATCCCTCTCTACAAAATAAGCTCCCAAATCGTCTTTCTTTTGATTCCTGATTCTGTAAGCAGCTCCCACAAAATGCTAAGACTAAGCCAGAAGAGGAGGAACACTGTAGCTTTCTTTTAGTTCATGTCCTTGGTTTCTTGTGTATGTGAGATGAGCCCCTGGGTAGGGCTTTTGAAATGATCTCAGTTCATAGCTGCCTGAATCAGTTACCAGCATCAATTAACTAATTATGATCTCACGTGTTTTAAAATATCTTTTATCCCTAAAGTCAAAATAGCCTTTTATTTATTTGTTTATTTATTTATTTACTTGGATATTCATTCCCTCAAAGAAGCATCTTTGTAGCAAAAGAATGTGGAATTCAGAGTTACCAACAGAATCTGATGAAAAATATTACTACTCATGTTAAGACAGAAATTCTACTAAGAAGGAGCTGGTAAAAATGATAATAGTTTTGAAGTTGACTAATGATAAAAGTAAGCCTTACTTTCCTGCCCTTTTGTGTGTGTGTGTGTGTGTGTGTGTGTGTGTGTGTGTGTGTGTTTTGAGACAGAGTCTCTCTGTGTCGCCCAGGCTGGAGTGCAGTGGCGCGATCTCGGCTCACTGCAAGCTCTGCCTCCCGGGTTCATGACATTCTCACGCCTCAGCCTCCGGAGTAGCTGGGACTACAGGCGCCCACCACCACGCCCAGCTAATTTTTTTTGTATATTTAGTAGAGACAGGGTTTCACCGTGTTAGCCAGGATGGTCTCGATCTCCTGACCTCGTGATCCACCCGCCTCGGCCTCCCAAAGTGCTGGGATTACAGGCTTGAGCCACCGCGCCCGGCCCCTTTTGTGTTCTTTAATTCTTTCTTCTTGGTGCTAGATCTTTTAATAGTAGGCTGCTACCAACTGCTAGTTATGACTTCTGGGTATTTCTGTGTCTTCCAAATATATTATTGTAGTGACTCTTATTTGAGGGTTTCAGTAATTGAGCAGGTCAAATTACAAGAAAATTCTATATTTTTATATTTATATATAATTGAGAAATCTTTCACTGTTTGCCTAATTTAAATCAACAAACAATAATGAGTAATCAAATTCCATACTTCATATAAATATATGTTAATTATGACTCTTCTATATGCATTGTATTTTCAGTGATCAGTAACTTAATATAACTTATCCCTGGGAAATAAAAAAGAATTATGAGAAAATGGGAAAATAAAGCAAAAATACATCCAGAAAATGTGCTTTGGGTCATAATAATGTAAGTTATTTTTAGATTATAGATAATTTTAGATATTTATTTTTTAGTATTTATTTTATGTATCATTTCAATTTCAATCCATAGGATTTAAAAATAAGATAATTTTAATAAAAATGTTAAAGCAATAAAATTATAAGTGAAGTTTCATTGTATGGGTATCTATAGAATTAAAAGAATGCATTTATGCACGTTATATTCCTCTGGCTATATTATTTTATATAATGAAATTAATTCAATAATATTTATTGGATAAATTATTAATAATTTAGTAGTATTTAATACTTATCAATGTTCCCAGGTGCCTTAGTAAACTCCTGTTATTTATCAGCTTTAATATTTCACTTGGCACAGAAGTTAACAGAAATCAACAGCTACTTAAAAATATGAGGCAAGAGGACTCCACCAAATTCATAGTTATAAACAAATAAAACTATCCCTCTAGGATTTATTCCTATCCCACTCCGATTGCGTCACTAGTATAGATGCCAAATTAAGAGAATAACTATCAATATATCTTGCTTCACAAGTTAATAGATAACTTATAAACTTTAGTTATATCTGGAACAGATACGTTAGTAAAATATATAATCATTTGTTTCAAGATTTTTCAGCCATTTACTCCAAACCCTGGCCCACTGGATCTCAGATATTAATTACCTTGTAACTTCCATAATTTCTTAGAGGTAGGTACCCATCCTTCAAGAACATTCCCAGCGCAGGGCTCCTCCGACACCAAGTCTTCAAATTTACAGTTGATTATTGGTGTTTTGTTATGGCTGAGGAACTACAGTGCTTTTTTCTGTATGGGCCAATTTTAAAAGATTTTAAATTTCAGAATGTGGAAATTCATTACTGAGTGCAGCCTTTAGTTAAAATGTGAAGGGATGTTTTTTGTTCTCTGTACATAAACCCTTGACGAACATGGCGAGCATAAAAAAGCTAAAAGTAGTTTATTTCACTTTCTGCAGTGTAATGAACTAGATGCTCAGCAGCAGCCTGGGGACTGGGGAGCTCCTACTGCAAATTGACTACATTCTGTGCTGTAGGTTATCAGGAGGGTGTGGAGGGCTTCCTCAATGCCAAGTCCCCAGGATTAGTTGACTACATCGCTCCACTAAAAGCCGCAGTTCAAGTCACAGGAGCTTTCCACGCTGGTATGACATCACCAGTCTCTCTTAATACTTTGGTTCTTTCTATTACTAGACTGAGGGTCTTATGCTATTTCTTACTGGTTTGATTTGATTTGTTTTCTAAATTCTGCCAACACCTTTGCAAATTTTGTTTTCACAAAACTCTCTTCCACCCCAATTTGAGTTTGCCCTCTGTGTCTTCTCGGGCCTGTGATTTATATTGAGAGATATTCAATAAATGTTTGTTGAATTAATAAATAATAAATACATAAATTATATTATTCAAATAATTTTATTTTGTTTAATTGATCATCTGTTTTATATCACTTTGTTGTATTTTTATTTCTGCTCTTAACTCTTTTTTTTTATTTTCTTCAATTTATTTGGGTTATTTTTTATTTAACTTCTTAAGTATATTGGTTTGTTCACTTTATTTTCTAATATAACATTTAAAACTGTACTCTTACTACAGACACCATCTTATCTGCATCTGATTTTTTTAATTTCTAACTATTTTTCTCAGTTTATATTATAATACTTTTTAGACCAATAAGTTATTTGGATGTACATATTTTTACCCAAATTTATACACTTTTGTTTAACTTTTTCTGATAATTTTAATTTAATTTTGTTTTACCCAGAGGAAATGGTACACGATTTTCATATCATTGATGCTTGTTTCATTTTTTAAAGTTCTTTTTTTTCTCTCAGTGTTTCAGTTTGTCATCAGTTGCTGCTTTCAAGTTCATTCATCTAAAATGTCTAATCTCCCATTAATCCTGTTTGGTCTGTTTCTCATCTCACATATTCCAATTTTCATCTCTAGATGTTTTCAGTTATTTTTATACCTTCCATGTCTCTACTAACTTCTTGAACATCTGGAATACAGGTACAGTAACAATTTTGATATCCTTTAATATCCTGATTCTAACATCTTTTTCATGAAAGTTATGGGTCCTTTGAAGTTAGTTACTTTTTCTCCTAAATCATATAGTCCTGCTCGTTTGCATTCCTAGTAATGTTTGATTGGACATTGTAAATTTCACCTTTTAGGTTCCTGACATTTTCTTTTTAGAATTTATTTTAATTGACAAATAGTAGTTGTACATGTTCATGGAGTACATAGTGTTGTTTTGATACCTAAAATGTGTAGTGATCAGATCAGGGTAATTAGCATATTCTTCATCACAAACATTGATTATTTATTTGAGTTGGAAACAGTCGATGTTCTCCTGTTTCATATATTCAGAACATTGAATGTTTCCTTTATATATGAAATGTTCAATGTTCTCCTGTTTCATATAATTTTTTTTGTTTAATTGATCATCTGTTTTATATCACTTTGTTCTATTTTATGGGTCCTTTGAGAACACTTAATGTTTCATATATATAGGAGAACATTGAATGTTTCCAACTCAAACAAATACTGAAATAGCTATTTGAAACTATATACTATTATTAACTGTAGTCATCTTACTCTGGTGCAGAACGCTTGACCTTATTCCTCCTATCTAGATGTAATTTTTCAAGCTTTAACCCATCTCTCCCTATCCCTTCCTTCTCACTACCCTTCCCAATCTCTACGTGGAATTTTCTTTTATTTCTGTAAATATTTTTGTACTGTTAGGGAAATACAGTTAAGTTACTGAAAGCCATTTGTTTTTTTTCTAATCTTGCTGTTAAGCTATATTAGACAAGACACAAGCAATATTTAAGGCAAGGCCTAATTATTTCTTATCACTTAAATGCAAGATACTTCTGCATAATCTACCCAGTGCTCTGTCAACTATGAGCTTCTCCTGTCTAGCGGGTGGAGATAGGCGCAGACACTATTTTCTGCCCTGTGTGAGCTCCAGGTACTCTTCTTTCTAATTCTTTTGAGGTGATCTATTTCACAGCCTCAGGTACTTTCCTTATATAAGTCACAAGTATATGTTGATCACTACTCTGCAGAATATTCATGGAATACTCGATAAGCCTCCCAAGTTCCCTGTGCAACTCTTACCTCACCAGTACTCTGATATGTGAATATTAGCCACTTACTCTCCTCAGATTCCCAACTATGTCTTCTGAACTCAGAGTTCTCAAGGATTAAGAACTTCCAGGCTTCCTTGCACCTGCCATAGGGCTGGAAACTCTCAAGGTAGTCAACTGTGGTAGCTGTAGAACTCACTTGTTTCCCATCTCTCAGGGCTCATTGTCCACTAATGCATGATGTTAAGCGTATTAAAAACCAGGTTTTCATACACTGTTTCCAGTTTCAAGAGGCAGAGTCAGTTTGGCCTCTATTCATTCATTATAGGTGTAAGCAAGCGATCAATAAATGATGTTTGAAAAAATATGAATGAATGAGAAATTAAGTACCTAGCAACTTAAGAGTATTTTTGTTATTTTTTGTTTGTTTTTGTTTTTTTGGTTTGTTTTTAAAGTGACAACTCATGGAAAGTGAAAAGCAGCTGATTACTTTTTGGTATCTTCTATATCAACAACGTTGACTCTTCTTATAATAGAAGCAGCTAGAGGGTACAAATAAAAATTGTTTTTGTTGTTTTGTTTTGTTTCTCTCATGTTGTCTAAAGCTTTCAGTGCCAGGATTGTCACAGGCAATTGACTGCATAGAACATGGTAAATTAACTATCTTCTTGTGTCAAAAGGTAAAAGTAAGCCATATTGAGGACGAAGTACCAAAAATTTGTTCTGCAAACGACTTTTATACTAAAAAAATATCTGACATGTTCTCAACTTAAAATTTCATGTTAGCATTTTAGGATGTTGTAAATTTTTCAATAGTTCTTTTAAACAAATTAAGGAATGTTATTTTCCATAGGGTATATATGATGCTGACAGATATTTAATATGAAAAGTGAAATAAAATTGTTATCCTGTTGTGAACAGTCTAGTGGAAGGTATACAGAAAGAGGAGGGGTTACTAGAGAAAAGCATTACTTTAAACTGTTACTAAAAATACCTTACTGTGTGTTTGCTATTCTTTTCTATTAACCAATATTTACCACAATAAAAAAAAATCACCTGTACAGCCCAGGTCATCTGCAGACTACAATGCCTAACCACTCAAGAGATATAGACTGGCATTTTGTATGATAGTGACAGCTGATCCTAACAATCCTTCAAGAGACAACACATCACAATCCTCAGAGATCTAAGAAGGCAATCGTTGGCACTTTATTTCACGCTTTTCTGACCTACCTGCAGTAATGCAAAGAAGTGTCTAATACTAGCATCACTAACATCCTTTCTGTAATTGGAATTCAAAACTCTTTCAGATTCTTAGATCAGGAACAAAGTCATTAAGTGTTTTAGCATTTGAAATTTATCTGACCACCTTTCACTCAAATAGAAACATTTATTAAGCACTTACTATCTGCCAGCGAGACTATTAAGTGCTGGAGATGACGATAGTAGTAATATCATTACTAATTATGTTATATACAATATTACTTATATATTTATAATAATTGGCTTTCTAATCATGGGACTAATAGATTAAACCATATGAAATTAATTTAGATTAAAAAAAGGCAGTTTCTTATACTTCAATCATATAAAAAAGCCAATACGCTCTCAGTCTAAGGAAAAAAAAAATAGCATCAAAGCAAATGCAAATCATATAGTTTGATGAATATAATAAGAATATATATTAAACATAAAATGCCACAGAGACAAGAAAAGGTTACTTCTTTTGGAAAATAGGATCAGTGAAGGCTTTATAGCTGAAGCAGACACAGGAACTGGATTTTATTATAAGTAGGTATTCATGAAGATGAGAGAAAGAAGACATGTTCAAAGTACAGATACATGACATATAAGATTTGTTTGAGTGAATGCACAAATACGGTATCATAGTAATATAAATAGAACAGATGCATGTAGGCAGAAACCAGATTATTAAGAACATCAAATGCCATTTCATGTTCATCAATCAAGAACCCCAACTCCCTCCCCAAATGTGTCTATGATGCACAAAATATTCACCACAGCTATTCACATCCTCCAAAGACTACTCAATTCAGTGAGTCAGATAAGCCAAGCCACAGGCAAAAATATCCATTGATAACAGCTTCCTTTTGCAGCTTATCAATGCTGACATGCTTTCAGTTTCAGTGGAGTTTTTATATATTGTGACATCATTTTGTCACTCACTGAAAGATTAGCTTTAGTTAGGATTACACTGGACTCAAAATTGATAAATTAATAGTAAGGAACTAATTATTATCCTTAGAAACAACTAAACAATGCCTAGAGCTTCTGAGTTGTGCCACAAAGCATAATGAACACATAATTATTCACCGATTCAACAAATAATTGTTGAGGACTTACTGTGTGCCAAGCAGAGTTCTGCATTTGTCTCTAGACCAGCTTGTCAAACTATTTCCTGCTCAGGCCAATAAACTTCGAGAAAGGTCTGGTGGACTAGATTTTTTAGCAACGGGAAAGGAGGGTTTTACTGACAGGAAGCTTTGTGAAGCACAAAACCAATTGCACATATTATTGTACATATTTTTTTATTGTATGGTTTGAAGAGTGAACATCTGCATAAAACAATAATACCATTTACACCTAAAACGTATTACCCTTAGTAATACAATAATATAACTTTGGAACCCATTCACAACATAAAAGAGTCAGATTTGGGATATTTTAAATATGTTATCGTAATATTTATGAAGAAGAATGTGTTCCCATTAAAAGGAATAGAAGTTAACTTTAGCACCTACTCTTGATGAGTTAATATATTCGTTGATGATAAATAACATGCAGTCTTGCTTTTGATAAAGGCAAAGTGACATAAGGTCAATTTTTAATATGTGTATAGATTTTCCTGATTGCAAATGCATATTTATAATTATCATTTAGAATTTCTAACTCATACCACTATTTACTATTTCATAAAATATTTTCTGTAAACAGAGATATAAAAAAGAGATTTATTTTCTGTTTTAAATCATACTTAATACCCTTCACAATCAATTTGCTTCCACTTGTGACACAGTGATGCAATTGCAACTAAGTACATGATTTCTGATAAAATGGATTACATCAGATATACATATGTAAAATATCCACATACATTGTTGTAATGCATATATACACTCCACATGCATTGTTATTTATATTTATAATTTTATCAAAGACAAAAATATTTTGTTGTAACAGTTTTTCAGGTGTGCCCTTCTAAAGTCTGACCTCTTCATTCTCTCCTCTACCCAAAAAGAAAGCTTTTAACAATCTTTAAGAAGTCAGAACTGAAGGACAAATATTTGAATTCCTCAAAAATGTGTGATATGTAATTATTTAGCCAAACAAGAGAGCAATGCTTACCATATTCACATCATTATAGACTTTTAAATTTTAGTCTGAGTAAAAAGTATATGGAAATCCAAAAATTATGACATTTACAAAACAATTGATTTTAAAGATTTCAGTCTTATTCACAAAATAATAAAATAATGAGTCACTAGCAACATAATTTTCATTAGGCATTTTTTAAATATCACGAGACAATAAAACAATTAAATGCACACATATGTCAGAGATATTGCAAGTTTGGTTCCACACCACTGCAATAAGGCAAATGTAACAAAGCAAGTTACACAAACTTTCTGATTTCCCAGTGCATATAAAAGCCATTTTTGTACTATACTGCAGTTATTAGGTATGCAATAGCATTCTATCTTAAAAATATACATACTTCATTTTAAACTATTGTATTACTAAAACATGCAAAAGATCATCTGAGCCTTCAACAAGTCAGAAGCTTTTTATTGACAGAGGGTCTTGCTTCAACAATGATTCATGCTGACTGATCAGAGTAGTGTTTGCTAAAAGTTGGAGTGGCTGTGGCAATTTCTTAAAATAATAAAGTTTGCAGATTGATTGACTTTTCTTTACAAGAGTTATTTCCTTATATCATGTGATGTTTGATAGCATTTTTTCCCACAGCTCTTCTTTTGAAATTGGAGTCAGTCTTCTCAAAACGTCCTCCTGCTTTATCAACTACGCTTATATAATATTTTAAATACTTTGTTGTCATCTAAACAATGTTCACAGTGTCTTTACCAGACATAGAGTCTATCTCAAGAAACTGCTCTCTTTGCTCATCTATAAAAGCAAATCCTCTTCCACTCAAGTTTCATCATGAGATTGCAGCAATTCAGTCACCCCTTCAGAGTCTATAATACTTCTAACTCTCCTGCTATTTCCACCATATCTGCAGTGACTTCCTCCACTGATGTTTTGAATCACTCAAAGTCATCCGTGAGGGTTGGAATAAACTGCCTCCTAAATCCTTTTGGTGTTGTTATTTCAACATCTTCCTATACAAATGTTCTTAAAGATGTCTAGAATAGTAAATCCTTTACAAAATATTTTCAATTTTCTTAGCCCAGGTTCATCCAGAACAATCACTATCTATAGCAGCTATAGAATTATGAAACGTATTTCTTAAATAAATAATATTTGGCATTCAAATTTACTCCTTAAGCAATGGGCTACAGAATGGATGTTGTGTTAGCAGGCATGAAAAAACAATTTTAATTTTCTCACTCATTTCCATCAGAGTGCTTGATTGACTAGGTGCATTGTCAATAAGCGGTAATATTTTGAAATAAATATTTTTTTCTGAGCAGTAGGTCTCAACACTGGACTTAAATTAAAAACATAAATGTAATAGCTGAAACTATGAAACTACAATATCCTTATGTATTATGGATATTAATTCCTCATCTGATGTATAGTTTTCAAGTACTTTCTCCCTTTCTGCTGGTTGTCTCTTCACTTTATTAATTGTTTCCTTCCTTTGTTGTGCAGAAGCTTTTTAGTTTGATATAATCCCATTTGTCTGTTTTTGCTTTGGTTGCCTGTGTTTTTGAGGTCTTACTAAAAAAGTCCTTCCCCAGTCCAATTTTATGACGCATTTTCCCTATATTTCCCTACTATTCACAATAGCCAAGATATGGACTCCACATAAATGCCCATCTACAGATCTGGGCATTTAAATGGATTCTCTATCTTGGCTATGGAATAGTAATACAATAAACATGGGTGTGCAGATGTGGAATGCACATCCATGGAATCTGTAGATGGGCATTTAGGTGGATTCCATATCCTGGCTATTGTGAATAGTAATGCATGTATATGCATTGAAATATATATGCAGTGGGATATATGTGCAGCTTCTTCACTTCTCTCAGCCTTTATAGAATTGAAGAGAGTTAGGGCCTTGCACTGGATTAGACTTTGGCAAAAGGAAATGTCGCTGGTTGGGTCTTCTATCTACACCACTCATAGTTTCTCCATATCAGCCACTTTCTTTTTCATATTTTCACTTTCTTATCATTCGTGTGTTCACTGGAGTAGCACTTTTAATTTCCTTGGATAACTTTCTTTGCACTTACAGCTTGGCTAACTGATGCAAATGGTCTAGCTTTTGGCCTGTTTCAGCTTTTAACATATCTTTCTCACTAATGATTTCCAACTTTTAACTTAAAGTGAGATACATGTGACTCTTTTTCTTTACACTTGAACACCTAGAGGCCACTAAAATTAGTATTATTAATTGGTCTAATTTTAACAGTTTTGTCTCAGGGGATAGGGAAACCCTAAAAGAGGGAGAGAGATCGGGAACAGCTGGTAGATGAAACAATCGGAACACACACATTTATTGATTAAGTTCACCATCTTACATGGGCATGATTCATGGTACTCCAAAACAATTATAATAGTAACATCAAAGACAAAGACCACTGAACACAGATCACCATAGGAGATATAATAATAATGAAAAAGTTTTAAATATGGTGAGACTTACTAACACATGACACAGCAACACAAAGTGAACACATACTCTGGGAAAAAGGCACCAGTAGGCTTGCTTGACACAGCATTGTCACAAATCTTCAATTTGTAAAAAAATGCAGTATCTGTGAAGCATAATAAAGTGAAGTGTGGCAAAATGAGATATGCCTGTTTATAACCATAAATCTAGAATAATCTACTATATTTTCTGTGTCTTTGTAAGATTTTGCCTTATAATTTTAAATCTATCCAATATCCTGTAGGAAAATTAAGCCATAAGCTTCATGTGTAACATAAATCTCTGATGTATTTTAATAATTTTAAAATCCCTGTACCCTCTATAGGTTGAGGGATAAGATCTGGTAATTGTCAGTACATCCATTTTTTATGAAGAACTAATTTGAAAATGAAAGTTAATTGCATATAAAGGTAACATAAATATACAGTGTGTTTTTGTTGGCAAATTATATCTGGTAGATGTTTATCTGTATTTTATCCTGACTTTCACATCAACTAATTTATTTTCCAACTATTCCAGAATTTGGAAAAATTACCCTATGTCAATCAGTCGAGCCATTTCTAAGTAGTAGCATGGTGGCAGCTACTCTGTCGGCTTACCACACTTCCATAGATTCAGCTGGCAAGGAGACAATAAATATAAATAAATGTAGACAGTTTATTAGGTACAGAAATGGTAGTTATTGGTGTCATTTCCCTGAGCCCTAATTCCCACAGTGTGATGTGATGAGACTTGGGTGTTGCCTCCATATGCTATGGGTACGCATTGCAGGGGAGGAAACCCGAGATTAGGAAACCCTGTTCTATGGGAGACGATGGCAAGCCTGTCCTTTCTCCTCTCTGCAGGGAGACATTATCTTTATTATGTTTAAATGTATCATGTATCTCCAGGAAAAGAAATCTTTACTACACTCTAATGTCCTCCAGGGAGAGGGATATCTCCCTGTTTTCTGTCAGAGAATGTAAATAAATTTGCTCCAGAGAAAAACTCTGTCTTTCCTCTTCCACGGATGTCTTAGCATACATTCTTGAAAACATAATTCTGGAGTATATGTGCTGTTAATACCAAGATGTGTAAATAGGTGAGAAATTCATGGATAATGGTTTCCCAATAACCAATCAGGCATTAGAAATAACACATATTACTATGATTGTTACTGCACATTATCCAATGTTCTGAAATATACTAGAAGGTATTTTTTTAATATCACCAAATATACATCCAAATAACTAGTCTTCTTAAGGAAACAAATGCTACTAGCTCATATTAACACAGAATTTACTATTATCTTGCCCATGCTCTTCTATCAATTTGAGATGCACTTTTTCACAAATATTTTTCCCCTAAGGATAAATGCTTTTTCATTTTCTTTTCTAATTCTCACCTAATATTTACTCCCATCTTAAATTCATGGGTGATTATTCTCTGCTCTGAAATACCAGAGCACAGTTGTACGTGGGACTTATTCGTGTTTATATTACATATAACTATAGGCATGTACATGCAACTACACATAGACCACAGACTGGCAAGATATTTGTGTACTGTCTTCTAGATATAGCCAATACATAGATGTAGATGGATGTAAAGATCTGGAAGAAAATGTGTTAAAATATAAAGATATAAAACTACAATATGTGATGAAGAGTGAATGTTGAGGATTCAAACATATGAAATTTCAAACCTAGCCCAACTATTATTTTGTGTAAGATTGTTAGTTTATTTCAATCAAATTGTGATGTATTTTCACACAATTTTTAGTGTAAACTAAATTTGGATTTATTTCTCCTTTCAAATTTCTAATATATTCATGCTTTCTTGCTTTCTTCTTCAATCTCAAAAGTTTTTGTCTTTGTGCACTTCTCCGTATTAACTTTATTCTCTCTCTCTCTTTTTTTTTTTTTTTTTTTTTGAGAAAGAGTCTTGCTCTGTTGGCACAGTCTTGGCTCCCTGCAACCTCTGTCTCCCAGGCTCAAGTAATTCTCCTGCCTCATCCTCCTGAGTAGCTGAGATTACAGGCGTGTGCCACCATGCCCGGCTAATTTTTGTTTTTTTTTTTTTTTTTTTTTGTAGAGACAGGGTTTGGCCAGGCTGGTCTTGAATTCCCCATCTCAGATAATCCGACCACCTTGGCCTCCCAAAATGCTGGGATTACAGGCGTGAGCCACCGTGCCTGACTTATTTTCTCTTTCATTAAGTCCTGCTTTATTTTTATTATACCTTTATACCTATCTTCTTTGGGTTTGTTCTGTGTATCATTTTTTAAAAGCATCTTAATCTGAACGCAATTCATAAATTAATATCAAATATTTTTATAATATAAATATTGAGCTATAAATATTCACATTAATTTCATTTTATAAGATTTGGCATGCAGTATTTTGATTGTCAATCAAATCTAAATTTAATTTCCATTATAATTTCTTCTTTGACCCATTATTTAGAAGTATGTTTTAAATTTTCTAAATAAATAGAAATTTGAAGAAGTTTTATATGTTTACTTACTTTTTAAAATTGATTTTCTTTAGCTACTACGTCAATGTCAATGTATTTTAGCAGCTAGAGGTCTATGCAATAAATTTTTTCACGTCTTTGTGGCTTTGAAGAGGTAAAAGGGCTTTTTAGATTTTTTTTTCATTTCCTGAGATTTAGATATACAATAAAAGTTGTTTAGGTCATAATCTACAGCCTTTGCAGTACTTACTGCATCATATTTTTGGATACAGAGGCCTCATTAATTTTTTAAATTTTTTAATATAATAAGCAAACTGTTGTCTTGTTCAATTTATATTTCTAGTAAAATTGAGGCTGAAAACTGAGCAAATGAACAGTGTGTGTACTATTTATTTGCTTTATGTTGTAACATCATTACAATGTTCTTCTTTATTTTTTCTTTTCACACTTTTGATAGATTCCCCAGTAAAGGTATTTGAGCCTGGGCTTTTCTTCATGGAAATATATATTTTTTTAATGACTAATTCAGTCTTTTTAGTTGTTGGTATATCCAGGTTTCATTTATTCTTGAGATTTCTTATTTATAAATTTCATATTTCATTTATTTGATTTTTGACATAAAGTTGTTCATAATATTTTCTTCTAATTATTGTGATTTATTTAGAGACTTTAGCGATGTCCCTTCTCTGATTTTTAATTTTGGTAATATGTTGCCATATTATTTTGTTTTTCTTAATGTCAGATTAGATAAATATTTATTGCTTTTTTGATCTTTCTGAAGAATCAACTTTTGATTTCAATTTGTGGATATTTTTCTATTTTTTAATTACATTGATTTTCATTCTTATCTTCATTATTTCTTTAGCTCTACATACTTTGCTTGATTTGTATTTCTTTTACATTCTTTAGGTGGATGCTAAGATTATTGATTTTAGATCCTGTTTTCCTTTTATTATGAGCACTTAATGGTAAAAATATCCCTTTTAGCACCACTTTATCTGCATTTTACCAATGTTGATGTAATATATTGATGCTAAGGTATTATCCCCTTGTGTTCCTAGAAACCTGTGAATTAGCATGCTTTTTTATTTGGCTCTGAAAATATTTTCAAATTAATTTGAGAGTTACTTATATTCTGGCAATAAGTTTTTCATTTGGATACAGAATATCCTTTCCAAAATTCAACAAAAACTTAAATGATAGATATTTTAAGTTCCAATTTCACCTTTGATGTAAAAGAAGTTCTTAAGGTGGTCTTATTTAAAAGGGAATATTAGATTCTGGTCTGATAAAAGCATTACCTTTAGGAAACAAAAGAAAAAAAAAGGATAGAAGTTTACAGGAGAATACTGATAAGTAGAGAATTCTGCCACATAAGCTGGTTCCCCACTAGACTATAGGACTAATTCATCAGTGTACCTCCCTTTAAGCCACTCAGTTATTCATATAGATGGTCCCCAACTTATGATTGTTCAATTTATAAATTTTTGACTTCACGATGAGTTCACTGGAAAGTAACTTTATCTATGTTGAGGGGCATCTGGACTTACTGTTGCTCAAGTTACAGTTTTTTTGTTTGTTTTTTTTTTAACTTTGCAATGAGTTTATTTGGTATTAAATGCATTTTTCACTTATTATATTTTCAACTTATGATGGGTTTATTGAAACAGCCCCTCATCATAAGTCAGAGAGTATCTATGTAGTGAAATTTCCTTATAGTGCTTTCAAATTTTAGGGACTAAATCCAGGTTTAGTTTATTTGATCTTCAGAACAACTGTGGATTTTGTGTGCCCCTCTTATAATAAATCTGTAAGCTTCCAAAAAGCAAGAGTCTTCTTTCTTGAATCCTCCACATTGTGAAGAATGTGTAAATATACATTTAATTAAGTTAGCATTTTGACTCACCTTCCTTTGGGACTCAGACTGATCTTTGAGATTTAATTCAATATACTCAATCTTGCATGCTATAGGGCATAAATAAATTCCTCAAACTCCAATAAACTTCTCACATTTCATAACGTTAGATCCCTTCCAATTATAGCTGTTTGCATTTGCTGGGTCCTTAGCATCCTTTCCCCTCCACATTGTAAAGCTATACTCATCTTTTTTACTCCACAATTATCTAGATATTGAACTCAGTGATTTTTTTTCCCCCAAAACCATTCACTTAAGATATCCGTGTGTTTGCAAATTGCAGTGAATAATGAAATTGTGTATTAGAGAACTTCTGAAAATAAACATCAGACATTTTTTGTTCTAAAGCCTTTTTTGCTCACCCTCCCATAAACATTATTTATTTTTCAACTATCTGCATAATCTTCAACTTCCCATAAACCTTCTCTGTCCATTTCCTACATAATATTATCTTGGTCCTCTATTATTTAAGTATTTCCCTGTGACATTTCCTCAAATTTTGAATTAATATTCTCATTATATTAGAATAAAGAGTGATTTAGATCTTTCAACCAAACTGCACACTTAGGCTATAACGGCATGTGGGTCTGTGGGTATGTGTGTATGTGTGTAATAAAAGCCTCACGAATATTATTTGGCAATGTAAGGGCATACATATTCTGCTGCATCCAACACACACGCACACACACACACACACACACACACCTGCAATAGAATTTTAAATTTTCTACTAGTGTTACTAATTAAAAGGGAGTTTATTTTTCAACTAGTGTGAGTTATTCAACCTCTCTAGAGAAGGTAACAGTAGCTACAATCCATCTCAGTCTTAAAATACCCACATTTTAATTTAATTATATGAACAAATATTTATTTATTGTCTACTCTGTTTGCAAAATGGCACTGGGAAGACATCCAAAAAGGGGGACAAGAAAGAGAAAAAGAGAACAGAAATAATTCCTTCCCTTAGGGGTTTTGATTTATTAGGCCAATAAAATTTCTAAAAACTCAAGCTCTTTTTTTTTCTTAAACTCTCTTCAACTGGTTTGTCCAGTTCTCAGGGGCAAAAAAACTTCTATTTTGCCTACAAAACTAGCTTTCATGCAGCTTGCCCTTGCATGTGTTGCCTATAATAGTACTTCATGGTATAAATAACCATTCCTGAAATTAGAGTACCTAATGAATTATAGATTTGAAACATTAATCCATGTTAAAATTAGATGTTTATGCTGTAGGAGAGGTACAAGATCTTTCTAGTAGATACCAAGCAAGGAATACAAATAAGGCACAGGTTAGAAAAGACCACTTATTACATATAACTTGTTGGGTTTTCTACTCTATCTTCAAATACTGAACGCATTAGTTTTTCTGAATAACAAATTTGAGTAAAATATATTATTTTAGAAAATCAACATTTAATTGCACAAAACCTGTATATGCTTATACTTAATGCATACTGTCATGAAAATACCTTTTAAAAATTAAATTTTATTTGAAAAACTAAAAGGATGTAAAGGTAAATCTACAAAAATTCACAACATATTAGAGTAATATAATCTGGAAAAATTCTGAAATTCTCTTTATCCTATATTTTTTGTCTGGCGAGCACATTACATGGTCTACTTTTGTGTTACTTTTTTTTATTATCTCTTTACCTAGTTTTGCATAGTGATCTTTATCTTACAAAACAAAAATGTCCTTGAGATGGGTGTACAGTGATCAATGATTTCATCATGTTAATACCTAGATACTAAAAGAACTATAGAGTGAGAAATCTGAGAGGTAATTATACAGTGCCTTTACTATCAAAGAAAATCTTTAAGGCCTGGCAGAGGAAGTCTCTGAATCCATCACTTATGGCATAGCCAGAAACAATAAGAATAATTACCACCTGAGAATAATTATCACCAAGTTATGTGATTCTACTATATATGGAACTAGTAAGGAATAGGTATGTAAATAAGTATATAAATTGTCTCCTGATCGAGAAGGGTTTATATTCCAATAGAAAGACTACAATGCAGACATAAGTCTAAATCATAGTTCAAACTAATTTATACCAAGTGTTAGGAAATTACAACTTCTGCTTCCATCAATGTTGTAGACTAAGGCTTTACTATTTCTCCTACTATGGAATAATTAGAACACAGGATGACGCATGCTTGTGGATAGATCCATCCCCAGCCACTAAAAGATTATTTTAGTCAGAGCTGGAAACCAAGAGGTAGCCAAGAAAGTAAGGTTTACTCTGTGGAAATATGCAAATAGCATCACCCCTGTTCTGTATATTGATCATGGATTTAACAGCAAATCAGAAGAGTCTAGAGTTCCTACCCTAAGGCTGGTCTCTTGAGAGTTGATAAAATAACTATGATAAGTAGCATTTCCTAGCTATCTTTAGGAGCAAAAGTAGTTTTCAAGTAAAGGAAAGTTTCCACAGTTTGGGCCTCCAAAACACATAGAGATTAAAATAATTATTTTAAATAAAATGTCACAAAAGATATAAGAAGACATTTTTACCATAATGAGAATTAGTAGAGACAAATGAAAAATAAAGGAAGATTTATGTCACCAAAGACGGCAAATATAAGAATGGTAAGATTCAGAATATCAAAACTAGGTAATGTATTTTTAGAGAAATAAAAGAGCTAATTATAATGAAGTCTGGATGGACAAGAATAAACAGACAAATATGCAAAAAAATAAGAGTTATAAAAATAAATTATATAATTGTTGAAATCAAAACTCAGTATATTGTTTTAAATTCAGATTTAGATTCAACTAAGCACAGAATTTGTGAACTGGAAAATAAAGATAAAGAAAACTTTTAGTACAGAAACATAACAACTTAAAAAGTATGAAAAACAAGTTAAGAAATATGGAGGATTAAAAAAAATGGGTAATACATATCTAATCACATTCCCAGAAGAAGAGAAAATCAGCAAGGCAATATTTGAAGAAATAATGATTCTGACACTTCTAAACGTATGGACAATCATGAATATACGGGTTTTAGAAAGCCCAGGGTGTCCAAAGCAGAAAAACAAATCCATGTCTAGACACGTTGTGCTGAAACTGTGAAATGTCCAAGACAAAATGAGATCATATAAACTGCTAGGAAGAAAGGACAGATAACCAAAAAGGGGCTGCAATTATTTTAACAATGGCAATAATAGAAAAAGAAAATATAATTATATCTTCCAGAAGATGAGATAAAAACATATATTAAGCTAAAACTGGGTCCCCAATGAAAGAATTTTTCAAAGATGTAGACATTAACTTCCCATTTCAGCTCTGCCACATAAAGAAAATGGAAGTCATCGCTCCTGTTACCACAAGAAAATGCTGACAACCTGAACAGCAGTGACTTGTGGTGGAACAATCAGAAAACTGGGCTTGGGTACAAGCGACCATTCTAAAAACTGAAGGAAAAAGCAAATCCAGTAGGTCACAGCCAAGACCTGCTTATCTAACCTGAAGCTGTTGACATCATAAACTGGAAAGAATATTCCTGTACTTTTGACAAATTGCTAGAGCTGAGTAAATTGAGAGAAAAGCCTAAAACCCCGGTCTTAGAGGAATGTTCACACTTTCATGTTTTTTCTTCTTCAGTAATCCCAGCAGATTCTTACAATGAAGAGCCATGAAAGATTCCATAATGTTTCTGACAGGGAGAGGAAAAAAGTAATCATTGTGAAATATACGCAGAGCTTCTTCCATAGCAAGACCTACTCTTCAGTAGAAATACTTTATCAGACACTTTCCTTGGGGTGTGGATAAAGATGTTACTTTCACCAAAGCCCCCCATAACGCTTCTTTCTCACCTGAGGGTAAAAAAAAATCTATGCAAGGAGAAATGGTCACAGTCCCACTAAAACCTGAGATATAATTGGAAGATTATAGGATGTCCTCCACCCCACACTACAAAGAAACTGGAGAGAACAAAGCAATAGAGAGAAAGTAAGGGAATGGAAACACAAATTTCAGGATTGTGATTACATCTTAGCTACAGATAAAATAGAATGAGATGCACATATATAGGCGTTGTTTGTTCTTAAATAGAAAAGAGATTCATATGTGGTATTTAGTCTGTGTTTTATAAAATGTATGTTATACCTATCTACCTATCTATCTAGTATTAAATAGAATAAAAATAAACTATTGATTCTCAAGTAACTACAGTAACTAACAACTTGATACACCAATACATTGATGGAATATCTCCCGAGTCAAATATGGATTTAGCCTTTTAAGTCTATTTACATGCTCATTAAATTTTTAAAAGCTTGTAAGTCCTATAGTATCATCATATTTTATTGAATAAGAATATAAGCTCAGAGATGTGAAGTACTTTGTTCAAGATCACAGAGCTAGCAAGTAGTGGAAGTTGGTTTGTTACTAGGGTCCAGTTCCTTTGAGTCTTTGAGTACATTGCACTTACTGTCACAATTAAAACAATAATTCATAGCAATTATACTTAAGAAGAAGAATATAATGATCACCAAACTCTCACTTTATGTTATAATACTTGGTACATGGTTCCTCAGTGGCTCTCTTCCTTGCTTTAGGAAACCACCTTGGCTGAGTAAGCACTTAATGAATATTGAGTTGGTATAGAGTACTGTGGTTGTAAAAGATCTAATATTTGTAGTAAAATAATTTTAGACATAATTTCAATACATATATACTCACTAAAATATACATCTGTGACTCTAGATTCTTAAATAATAAAGGCCGGGCGTGGTGGCTCAAGCCTGTAATCCCAGCACTTTGGGAGGCCAAGACGGGCAGATCACGAGGTGAGGAGATCGAGACCATCCTGGCTAACACGGTGAAACCTCGTCTCTACTAAAAAAAATACAAAAAACTAGCCGGGCGTGGTGGCGGGCGCCTTAGTCCCAGCTACTCGGGAGGCTGAGGCAGGAGAATGGTATGAACCCGGGATGCGGAGCTTGCAGTGAGCTGAGTTGGCGCCACTGCACTCCAGCCTGGGCGACAGAGCGAGACTCCGTCTCAAAAAACAAACAAACAAACAAACAAAAATAACAAAAAAATAAATAATAAAGTACTTAAATCTGTTAAATTTACATCATATTTGCATGTAATTTGTTGTTATTTAGAAATAATGAAGCTAGTAATGCTTTTTACATAGGTAATGTCTGCATGTCCATTTGTGAATATCTGAAAAGAAAATCTGAATACATTTAACTACATTTTCTTATCAGAACATTTCCATTAGAGAATGCCTAATCAATCATATGTGTCTAGTAAAACAAACAAATCCTTTGGAAAAATTCTTTGAAACTTACAAAACATCTCTTATTCTGTTTTTAATTATTATTTTAAGTTCAATGAGGTAATTATTTTTATTGAAATAGCAAAATTATTATCTAAAATTAACATACTTAAAGTTAATGGAACAAAAGCTAGTAGCAAAAATGTATGAATATGCATTATAAAGACACTTAGGATCATTAAATTTACTCATTAGCTAGCTCATAAAATCAATTTTTTTTTCCAATTTTATTTGCATTCTTTCATAGTTGAGAATTTGCGATGTCTCTCAATTACAGAAGCAAGCTTATCTCACTGCTTATCAATATTCTCACCCTTAAAGTGAGAATATTATGCTTTCTCTACCCATCTCACAGATCAAATGAAATAAGTTGTGATACACGATAATGTAACTTGTAGAGCAGAGAAAATTCCTGTAAGGTAATATACAGCTTTTTGTGCTAACCTTATAACTCTAAACATAAACTAAAATATCACAGTAACATGATTATCAGTTATATTATTAATTACATGATTGTGGTGATATTAATTATAAAATGCTCCATAAAATTATGAAGGAATTCCTTAGTGGCATCATCATCCTTCTAATGCCAAAATGATTCTTTTGAAAGTCATCCATGTCATTTATTTTATCAGTGCTATGTAGAATATATTTGAAACCTCCTGATTTGTTCCATAATAGTTATAAATTCCCCAATTTTACATTTTTACAGCTGTGATTCTAGTCTAAATTATAAGCATGACTTGCTTTATTCATTCTCAATTATTCTTCGAGTACCTTTAATGTTCCAGGGAATAAATTATACATTGACAATGTAACAACGAAAAAGTTTTTCCTCATGGAAAATTTGGTCTGAGTTATAATTTATGAAGTCATTGTCCATTGAGGTATGGTTAAAAATTCCAAAAGAAATATACATGTATACTGAATTTGAACAAGGAGTGGTGGAAGTCAAGTTATGCATTATTGGAATGGGAGGTTACAAACAAGCAAGGAGTGAAAGCTAGGATGACATACATGATAATGGAATACTGTTGGAGTGCATGTATATGGATATATATATATATATGGAGATATAGTATATATATGTGTGTATACACATATATATATAATATTTGTATTTATGTATATATACACTAGTTAAATACACTCATAGACATTCTTTCTCTGTCAGAGGCCTAGAAGCAATGACACTCCATTGCTTCCCAAATAACAAAAAACAGGTCTCCTTGAAGAAATGGCTGATTACAAGATTAGAACAGAGAATATGTAAGAGTCTGAAGTATTTCATATTATTATAAAGTGAGGAAATGCTCAGGAAAAAGACAAAGGTTGGGATATGTCAAAGAGACATGGGAGTCAACTGAAAGAACTCCCACTGGTTAAAGTTGGTGTAATTTTAGCTAATAATAATAATGAGTATTGGTTTATAACCTAAACTATAAAATAAATATTTACAAGTCTATATTGATACAAATAAATGCTTGAGAAAACAAATACATTGTGAAAGAATAGACAAATTTCTACACAAAAACAAATAAATAATTTTTGTAGATACTACACCCTCAAGCAAGTAGAGCATACTTCCCCACTCCATAAATATCTGCTAAATGTATATATTTTGTTCCAAAGACCGTGGTATGGAGAAAAGGTAAAAGAGTAATTTTCCGGTGGAAAAACTTGACAAACGCTACCTAGCCAGATGATTAAGATTCACATCAACAGAGGTAAGTCATACTGAGAGTAATGGGAGTGTACCACTGTGGATTTTTTCCCAATCACTAATAAGCCCTATTTATCCATGAGAAAAACATTAGAACAATCTTAGTTGAAGGACATCCTATAGAGTATCTAATCAGTTTTCCTCAGCACCGTTTAAGTCATCAAAGCAAAGGAAGTCCAAGAAACAGCTGCGGTCTAGAAGAGCCTAAGGAGACATGACAACTCAATGTGATACGAGAACCTGAACGAGATCCTGGAACAGATAAAGGACATTAGGTCAAAACTAGAGACAAATGAATAAAGTACATATGTTAGCTAATAACAGTATGTCAAAGTGGTTCATTATTTGTGATAAATATAATATAGAAATGTAAGATGTTAATAGAAAAATTTGGGTGATGGATATATTAGAATTCTTTATATTATCTTAATTTATCTGTAAATCTAAATATATTTTAAAATAAAAATTTATTTATACGAGTAAAGGTGTCACAGAAACTTACAATTTAGTACAAGCCCATAGTGCATTCTCATTTTATTTTCAATGTGATTAATTTTTCCTCAATTTGTGAAATTATGAATTTAACATTCCAAATGGAAAAACTACTTTGTTCATTAAAAATCATAAAATACAGAATATTCTGCACAGCCAAAAAGATAGAAGTAAGAAATACATTTGGGAACCATTATGAAGAATATTTATGAGGAACTATCTTTTGTCTACAGAACTTGGTAAAATAATGGTATCCCTTTGCTTATTCAGAAGTAGTATTTGCTTTGTGTTTCAAAGGAATTTTTTATCTCTTAAAGTAACTGTTTGTAATTTAAAACAATGATTAAAGAGATATAATTTTGTCCATATTTTTCATCACTAGTTTCAACATATCCCATTGAAACATCCGATTATACAAGGTAAGTAGAGACAGCAGCCAAAGAATGCCATCGTTCTTGCACCAGCCAAGTATGATATACTGAAAAAGGAAGAAATTGAAGAGGGGATTAATGCAACATAAAAGCCTTAAGCAGATATAAACTAAAGACATAATTAGGAACACTCAGCTGAGAATATTAGCATTTTCAAATGCTTATACATCTTATTCTTGCAAAAATGGTCTGAAACTCAGTTGTAAAATGACATTGACAGAATGAATAAGAATGATTCAGCAGCCTGTTATGGGAAAGATTAATAGCTCCTGTCCTCAAACAAGTTAATCTCTCTGTAAAAATATAGTGCTTTTAGGATACTTTAGAAGAAAAGAAATAAATGCTCACATTATAGATCTTGGTGTGTGTGCGATTCCCCAGCTGCACTAATTTTCTATCAATGTTCTCTTTCAGGGAGTGAAAATCTTTAGGCACAGTATACACTCTATAATCATTGCTTCTCTACCTTAATTATGCTAAGGTAGTAAATAAGTTAACATTTTGGAAATTAAAAATAATTGTAGACTGAGAGACACTCAAGTTTAAGAATTTAGCAGATTTTCAAGCATGCAGAAGGTACCTAATACATTATTTAATTTTCACTAACACGTATTCAATAACAAAACTGTCAGAACTCAGTTTTCCATTAAAACATGTTTATAAAAGTGTATGTCAGACATATTTAAATACTTTTAAAGGATTTTCCTAGTTAGAACTGCAAGAGACCTAGAAGATACATTCTCTGCCGTTGTATCTGAATAGAGGCATAACACCCTTTGACCGAAAAAGTTTTAGTAAGCTTTATCTAAGTCATTTACTATAAAGCAGCAATAAGGAATCAGATTATAACTATTATGAAGGGATCCAATCAAAATAATACTAAGAATGAGATAGGTCAGAGGTTAACAGGGTGGTTTCTAATGGGAGTAATTTTTAGTATAATAGTTAAAAACAGAAAATTGGAATTGCCTGTACATTTTTTAAGGTTTATATGCTCCACATTTCTAATAACCAAAGATAAAATTATCATCATCAATAATATTCTAAGCTCAATTTCTATTTAAAACTGCAATTTTTAGGATTAAAGAAGAGCAATTCACATCTTTACTGTCACTTAAGGAAAGGGTAGAGGCAGATACCCATTAACTTTTATAGAGAGCCTACCATGTGCTAGGCTTTATGTTAGTAGCATTACATAAACCAAACACATTTAACAGTGAGAGAACTTAGGCAAAACATGGCAAAATTACATGTTAAGATAGCAGAGCTGGCAATCAATTAAGATGAGATGTAAATTAAGGCCTTTTGGACATCCAAGAGTTTATACCACATAATAGACATATACTAATTAATATCTACTAGTTTAGCTAGAGTTAAAAACACATTCATTGAATCAGTGAATAATGGTGATTGAAATATTCTAAACGTTAAAAACATTAGCTTTGCTGAAATCTAGTAACAACTGCTATAGCTCTCATAGCTATAATATTGCACAAGGTTCCATAAGCTTTGTTGAGAAGTCAACGTTAAGCCTACTTCTCTCTGGACTTACCCTCCATTACTGTGCAAGACTGGTGATGCCAGAAACTGTTGTATAGATTGAGCATGCACTACAGCACTTTTGTTGATGAGCTACATATATTTATTTAGGAAGCTTATCCTGATCTCTCACAGTCTGTGTTCTCGACAGAGAAAGACGGAGTAATTGGATCATTGCATCAGACACTTTCATAACGTAAGAAAATACAGACCCCTATAAATATTTTCTTGCTTCTGCAAGGAATACACACACATACACAGGCATACATATATGTGTGTGTATGTATATATGCATGTGTCCATGTATACACATACATATATATACATTTATTATAAAGATTGTCTTTTACTTTGCATCATGTAGGCCTTTCTTACATTAACTGATATTAAAGAATCCTTGTATATATTCAAGGAACATGAAAGTCTACCTCCTCTCAGCCATTAAACTCAAATGGTTTTTCTATTTTCTTTATGACATATTCTTAAAAAGGGCAAGTTGGAAAAGAGAAAGTTGTTTTAACTTATCACTGACCTGCTTCTGAACTGAAATGGTAATAGACATACAAATAATAGACTGTAAAACATACCATTCAAGTAAATGCATCCCCATATTACAGTTATTTTATTCCTCAATAAGAATATTCATTTCTAGAAACCTAAAGACATATCCTGAGGACTTTTTCCAGTATATATATAGAGATGCTCTTTATCTTACAGTGAGATTACATCCCAATAAACCTATTGTAAATTGAAAATATTTTAAGTCAAAAATGCATTTAATACACCTAACACCACAGGAACATCATAGCTTAACCTAACCCACCTTAAACATGCTCAAACACTTACATTAGCCTACCACTGGGCAAAATCATCTGGCAATACAGTACCCTGTATTGTAGAGTATTGGTTGTTTACCTTCTTGATTGTGTGGCTGACTGGGAGCTGCCTCTCACTGGCACTGCTCAGCATCACGAGAATGTTAAACTGCTTATTGCTAGACTTGAAAATGATCAAAATTCAAAATTTGAAATATTTTTACTGAATGCATATCACTTTCACACCATCATAAATTCAAAAAAATTTAAGTCAAAACTTGGTAAGTTGGAGACTATCAAATATTAGAAATTTTATTTCAATTTGATAAGCATTCCTAAAACCTTGCAATTTTGTACCTAGAAGCACAGTACACAGTTCCTGTGAAGGTGAAATTTAAATGTGAATCATAACTACATAAAGAGTGATTATTAAAATTTGGATAAAGGATACATTGTACCTAAGAATAAATAATATTTTCAGGACTAGAGCTAAAGTCACACGCCACTGATTTCAGAACTAATAGCTTTTAGTCAATTATCACCAGAAAATTCTTGATTCAGAAATGCATTGTTGTGAGAGATGCAATGTGTGCAGAAGGAGAGGATGGACACTAAGTCATCAATTTTGCCTTAAGCAAACATCTGCCTTTCATAATCCTATTCCTCCTTCTCAACAAGACCAAGTAAACACATAAGCAAAAATGATTGATTATGTTGTATAGCCCAGGTAATTAAAGTACTTAACTAAATGGTGCTTTTAATTCTCTCATAATTGTAATAATAATTCATTTATTTTTATAATTTTTGCTTTTCTCAAAATTGCAGGGATGATAATTTTAGTGTGACTAAAGTGAAGATTTTAGTAGTAATTAAAGATTATATTCTGACAGATTTAAAATGATGACTTATACCTTAAAAATCAAATTTTCCTTCAAAAATCTCTTGGGTATATCATAAACCAATAAGTTAGGTGATTATTTCTTTTCATTTAGGACCAAATTGAGTGACATATCATGGGAGAGACACATACCTCAGTTTTGATAGATCACACGTTTTACTTTTTATGGCTTTCATTTTCTCATTAAAATTGTCAGAAAATATACAGGACATTGTCTTATTTCCCTCAATGAATTAAATCTATTTTATTCAACCCCCAACTCACTTCACCCTCTCAGTGGAGAGTCTTCAGTGTTTAACCTGGTTACTCTAATCTCCTGCTCTTATTCTTTTCCGCTTTTAGTCCCTTAGTCTCAGTAACAATTCCTCAGCTTCTTAGATGTGGTTGTCTCTTAATACCCTAGGTAGAAATTCTGAGATTTTCTTCTCTAACTTAAATATCGTACTTGTCTTATCAATTCTGCTTACTTCCTCAGTCCCAGGAGACCAGTTCTTCTTCCTCTTCATGATTATATTTCAGTCATCCACCTCATCAAAACATACACACACACACACACACACACACACATATCATTATTTTCACCTTTTATAATCAAATACTCCAAATTTCTGATTTGGTCTTTATTTCTCTATGTTCTATAAGTTACTTTTCTGAATGATTTTGTCTATTTCTAAGCCGTAAGCTTCCACACATCCTAATATCCCCTAGCTTCATTCACAAATGACTGTGTTGAATATGTCTATCTAGCTGTCTTATATTTTGCTTTACTAAAACTGGACTCCTCTGTACCCCTCCAAACAAGATTTTTTTCTGACATTCTGATACTGAACCGGGCCCATTCTGCCCAATGTGTTGTATACTAATCACTGAGATGACAAGTTTTGCAATAAAGAATTTATTCATGTGACAGCCAAACAAGGAGGCAGGAGAACAGGTCTGAAACCTTCTTCCTCAAAGATGGGGTTTTAGTGATATTTATAACATAGAAGAGTAAGGTTTTCTGAGGCATAAGGAAAGGTTTTGGGGATAAGGAAAAGTGAGGCAATTGGTGTTCCATGCAAACATAGTCAAGTTGTAAGGTTCTTCATAGGATACATGTCCACAAACTGGCATTATTTGTATGATCTGAGAGTGAAGTTTCTGGCCTTCTGACAGTAAAAGGTCCACCACCGGACAGTCACATGGGCCCCGTTGAAGAATTGGTGGGCTCAGCAGGCTTGATCTGAAAAAAACTGACTCTTAAGTTCCAGAAAAACAACTGAAACAATTATTACTATGGCGACCCACAAGTCAGAAATGTTACCTCTAAGACTTAGCTATGTAACCTTTAAATATATGGACTCCAAGGTCAACTGGAAGCAAGTAAGTAAAAGCAAGTAAGACAATGACCGGGATTGTGATGTTCTTCTATGTTGTGGTTCCCATTTCTTGCTGTATAGTCATAGTCAAAGTCAGACAACTCTTGAGAGGCCTGCTTTGTCCAAGAATGTTGGATTCGTAGTTTTACTCTTTTCAATTTTATTGAGGAATGAGTCACCAGCAGCATCTCATATAGTCCTGTCCAGGGAGTATGAAGTTGATCTTAAACCAGTTTCTTTAGAGTCTGAAGGGCAGTTACTTGAAGAGTCCAGATGTTAGAGTCTAAACATTTTTAGTTAAAGTGAAAGTAGTCAGTGGCAATCTAATACGTTTTTGCATATGAGCTTCAGCTTGCAGCACCTCAGGAACACGGTAGCATCAATTTATCGAATGCAAGTCAGAAAAAATGGAAAAAAACTTGAGGAACATTAGTTTGGAGACTTGTATTCAGGAGAAAGTTTAGGGCTCAGTTCAAATTGTAGGCAAATAACAAAAACTCAAAATAAGTCACAAGGCTAGACTCTAATAACAGGTGTACTATAGTTTTCTTCTAAAACACAATTTTTCTCTCTCCAGACTCCCATTCCTATCAAAGACATATCATAATAGGACCAATTTACTTATAAAATAAGTTTTCGTCTTATTAGACTTGAACTGATTATTTGCATGAAGTGCAACAAGAATAATGATTGGTCATATAGACTCTTTTAAAATTAGCTTTGTTGGAACCTTGTTAGAAGGAACTGCTAGCTAGATATTTAAAAACCTTAGGGCTAACCAAGCCAAAGATTTGCTAACAGACTGTGCCTGTAATTCCTATATCAATTGATGTTTCTCTTTTCTTGTGGCCCTAAAATATCTTTAGGTTCCTGGGCCTGTCAGAAAGACCTATTTTGCTTACCCCAAGGACAGAAACCTTGTCAGAGAACCATGGTAGGTACCAGGACAGACATTTCAAGGGACTTTTTATTGACTCTATAAAGTCAACAAAATGTAAGGATTAGCTATGTGACTTAGTAGATATGGTTTTTAAGATTAACTAGAAGCCAGGGACTAAACGCAAGCAAGGCATGTTAAGTTTGCTTGGCCTAAGCAGGTTAGTCCTTAGTTTCAATTCCTTATCTTAGTGAGTGACATCATTCATTTAGTCTAGAAGCTTCAGTGATTTTCTATAAAGAATCTTTCCCCACATTGTATAGCAAAACAGTTCCCAGAGACCGGTTCTCTCTTCCTTTTTGAAGTGAATTATGAAGTGAATCATTGATAACGTAAGCACAAAGAAATCCAGAAGCTTTTCCTCCTTAGTAACTCTACCCTTGTTTCGTTTCATATTTAAAGGTAATAATAACAACTGTTGAGCCTCTATTATGTGTTGGACATCCTATGTTACATTGACTATGTTGCCATTTAATGTTGACAGTGGTCTTGCAACTTTGATATTATTTCCAGTTCCTGCATGAGGAAATGAGACCAAATACACCTAAGTATCTTACCCACAATCATATGGGCAGTATGTAAGTCTAAGTTTGTTTACCTCTAAATTCTCATCTTTATAATATCTATATCACTTGTGGCCTCGAAAAGTGATAAATTCGACTACCTGCAAACATCAAATACCTGCAACTAGCACCTCATTCTTGTTTAGTAAGTTCCTCCTGAACTGAAGGAGGAACCAGTAATAACATTGTGTTGTTTTCTTGAAAAATTCTAACAGAGTGAATGTTAAGTGTTCTCACCACAAAAATGATAACTATATGAGATCATGCATATGTTAATTAGCTAAATGTAGTCATTCCATAATGCATATATATTTCAAAACATCATGTTGTACACAGGATAAATATATGTAATTTTATTTGTCAATTAAAAAAAATAAAGCCCTTAAATAGTCCTTTTTATATTTTAATAATTTGAAGTTCAAAACTTACCTGCTGAATCATGAATTATTTCAATAGAAAATCATCATAATGAGATTCCATTCTTCAACCTTTATGCTTAAGTACCATTTTAATGGCTGTTATCCATAAAGATAAAACGTGTCTAAATCACTTGAATCTGAAATCCAATCAACGGTCCTTGAAATGGTGCCGTGATACGTAATAATCATTTTCAAGAGGATTTAAATTTGGTTTTAGTTAGTATAGGTACATGTTTGATTTATTCAGTTGGTGAGACCATCTTTGAAGAAGTCTACAATTTTGGTCACCAAGGAAAGCAGGTTTGCTCAAAGAAATCCTTGTCTTCTGGTAAATCCGTGTGTGTTTTATAATGCCAAAACTAATTAATAAATATGTTGCACCACTCCTTGTACTTTGAGCAGCAGAAAATATTTGTGTGTCTTCTGTCATAAACAAAGCAGCCAGGCTTGGTGGCTCACACCTGTAATCCCAGCACTTTGGGAGGCTAAGGCAGACAGATCACGAGGTCAGGAGATCGAGACCATCCTGGCTAACACGGTGAAACCCCGTCTCTACTAAAAATACAAAAAATTAGCCAGGTGTGGTGGTGGGCACCTGTAGTCCCAGCTACTTGAGAGGCTGAGGCAGGAGAATGACGGGAACCCAGGAGGTGGAGCTTGCAGTGAGCAGAGATCACCCACTGCACTCCAACCAGGGCGACAGGGGGAGACTCCGTCTCAAAAAAAAAAAAAAAAAAAAAAAAAATAAAATTAAAGCATTAAACTATAGAAATATGTTTTCTTGCTTTCATCGGAGCCTCAAAACAACACAAGGTTATACTTCCAATTTTAAAGATAAAGCACATATTCAGATAATTAAAATAATTTTCTCAAAGTGAAAAATAGACAAGCTCTTAAACAAAAAGGTCAGGATATGAATATGTGAATATGACTTTAAAATACACCAAAATAGTGGTGACTCAGTAATGTCAGCTTTGTATTTGAAGGACAGGATGATATTGCTGTCACTCCATATTGTCGTATCACAGGTTATAGCAATAAAATTAGTTTATAGCAGCATTTTATTATTGCTCATAAATCAGAGTGTAAAACTTAAACTATATGAAGACACTAGAGGATGTTATGGATAAAGAGCTTCCGAACATAATGAAAATATCTCTAGGTAGCAACAGCTGAAATTTGTCTTTGAATTATTCCTGCTCAGTGGCCATTCAAAATTAAGAACTCATAATATCGTGGCCCAGTTGTCCATAGTAGAAAAGAAATAAACTCAGCAATTTCAGCTTTATTGATATTGTGGAAATAATACAGATTGATTATTTGGTTAAGACAGAGAGGCCACTGCAAGCTGAATTTACAATTCAGATTTAATTTACAATTAACAATTCTCATTCAATGGATGTAAATTAAATATCTTAGTTTTTTTTAATAGTTTATTAAAATTTAAATGGATAGAAACTTGATTATGTTAGTTAGGCAACTTGACATACTTAGACTTTTTTTAATTTTAAGAATTTAAGTAGAGAGGCAAATATTCTTGCATATTGAGGTGTGTTTATGTTTTTCTGTTCTTTTATGTTTTCAAATTTAATACTTAAATGTGACCAGCAGTTAGTCCACAATTTACTCTAATCACAGACGATCAAGATAATGAAGTTTAAAAATCAAATACCATGCATGTGGTAGCTTCTGCCAGCTGCAACTTGCTATGCTTCTACAATAAACATACAATACTTTTAATGTGACTGGTATAGACCTCCAACTAAGAGTTGCTAACTTAACAAGAAGCTAGCAAATTCTTTTAAAAAAGAATGATTGGTGTTTGGATATCTCCTGCTGTGTTAAAAATTTCAATGGCAGTAATTAGCAGCAGGTTTTTCCATCTGGGCATGATAGGCAGAAGAAAGGAGCCCCTGGAAAGGAGGATATAAAGAAAGCAAAAACTAGAGGGGAACTGTAACAATTGAGCAGATGACATGTTGTTTGATCAATCGCTACCGTCGTAATAAATATGTTTCATAGAAAGGTATCAGAACTTTGTACAGTGAAACACTAGAAATTACATTCGTAAGATATTCATGAATTAGAAAATTATGTCTCAGCTTTGTGATTTTTAACATTATAAAAGATAAGTACAATTAGGCACATACTGTTTTACTGCTAAACATTAGAAACATATTTATTTACTTGATTATTTTAAATATAGTTTCTGACTTGTTCAAATCATGGCTTTGATTTATTGGCAATTTTTAAGTATAACATCCAGAGCATTTTCTTTTTTAAAGATATACACCATAAATCAGTACTTTAAGATCATAAAAAGACTTAAAACAGTCATTTTAGAAAAAAAGAGTTTGTACTATAAGTATCTTGGTCTTAAATGTTAATTATGAAAAATGAGCAAAAGGAATGATAAATTACTAAATATATTTTTAAAATATTCCATGAGTATATTCTTAAAACGAACAAGATATTTAAGAAAAATTTTCCAAATTATTAAGAATGTATGCCTTATTTATGGCAAGGCCAACCTTGTAAACCCACATACTTTGGTCTGAAATCAGGTAGAAAAAAAGTATCTATCTATCTATTTATCTACCTATCTCCCTCTATCTATCCATCCATCTCTGTATAAAACCTATCTATCTCCTGACCTTTGACATCTGAATTATTATCTGTGTAACAACTGGTGTTGAGATAGTTGTATCTGGAGCAAACATATCTGATAAAAGATAATGAGCTTTGTTTTAAAGAACTGATCCAAAGATCCCAGGTTGAGCTTCATTTCTTGGCAGCATCTATTTTTAGTACAGGACTAAAGGAACAGGCACTACCTATTTTAGCCCCAAATGGTGGGTTTGTTTCTCAACAAAAGGGAAGTTTTATATGTATTTTAAGAAACAAAATATCTTCTAGAACATTTCTTATCAGAACTAAAACTGTTAATGCATAGATCCTTTTCCATTTTTTAGCAGGAGATTCATTCTTCTCTAATTCTGCTTAGGACCCACTTTAGTAAGACTTTCTGCCTTAGATTAATTACCCTGATCTAATTCATTTAGTGGAGGACAGCTGTGGTACGTGGGTTGCCCACTGATGTATTGTGTTAAATGACGCCCATCTGTCATTGCAGCATATCAGCATGGATTCAGTGTCATCCACTTCATTGGTTCTGCTGAGATGTGAAGTATGGCTACAATGTTTACTACTGTTGTTAATTTAATATCTACACCTTTAATAACCTGACTGCTGTCATTCCCTGAACAATGATACATGATGGCCGGCAAAGAACCAGATAGAAAGCATTAACTAGACAGCGAAGCAGACCCTCTGGTATAGTTAATTAGAACACTTGTGGGCAAAGTTGCTATCGGGGGCCCTGTAGGGCATTCTCCTAGGGAAATTCTTTATTGAGAAATAAAGTTAAAAGGATCTCTGTTAATAGCACTTCTGACAAATTTAATCATTAATTAATGATTAAATTCTGACACATTTAATCCTTCATTCTCTTAAAACAGAACTATTTTTTAATAGTCCTTTTATCTTTTTAAGAGTTCATCTCGGATGCTTCTTTATTGTCTTGTTACTTTACCACAGCTCCCCAAATATGTAATATATGTGCTTCATTGGAAACTGGTTGATGCAAGTATAATATACCATAGGTAATGTTTTGCTTTTAATGTTTTCTTTCTTATCTAAACTACCTTAGCCCAAAATCTCTTGAGAAGATCCAAGGATTTCAAAGTATACATGTTATCTATAATGCTTGATTCTGTTTTCAAAATAAGTCATTAAATATTAATATTTTATATATGTGAATTGCTTGTATAATGTGGTAAAATAAAATTTAAAAATAAGAGTAATATGCATGTTTACATCCTAAATACATCACAAGTTGACCTTATAAAATATTTAAAATCATTAAAAAATTGATGAATATACAAACAGAAAAATTTTGTTTTTAATACTTTATAAAAGCTAAAGAATATGTCATTTGATTTTTATGTCCATTTAGTTATTCTTTTTCATTTTCAATGTTTGTTCATCTTATTTACATTATATTCATGTTTAATGACCCTTTAAAAAATATCAATCTCTTCAAATTTTCCGTCCATTTTTTTGCCTTGAATGAAACTTGGTCCTATAGGTGGCTGCTTTCATTAGATTGTCTTCAAATAGGTTCTAATGTATTCGCCCACAATCTATATACTTACATTTGGAAAACTGAGTCATTATTTCAGTAATACTCAAAGACCAGCAATACACAGTTACTCTTAACTTTTGTTTACATATAAATTTCTCTTTTAAGGCTTATGCTAGCTGGATAAAATATCTTCTCTCCCTCTTTATTTAAACTTCCTGTCCGTTCCACCTATTAAAAATCAAACTGTTTCAAAGTAAATCAACTGTATACCAGAACAAGACTTAAGAATATTAACCAAAATAGAACAAAACAAGATTATCCAGCAACAACAACAACAACAACAAAACACCTAAAATTTATAATGTTTAATTCAACAAGTAATTACAAGGCATGTAAAGCAGCAGAAAAATATAACCCATAATGAGTAAAACCAATCAAAACTGACTGAGAAATTACACCAATTATGGAATAAGTGGATGTGAAACTTTTACAAGAGTTATAACTATAATACTCAAGAATACAGAGGAAAACAAGTTTATTAAAGAAAGACATGAGAGATATAAAAGCCACTCAAATTGAAATTCTAGAGATGGAAAATGAACCAGACAAATATTTTCAGCAGATTAGACATTTGCAGAATAATGAACCTGATAATACAGCAATAGAGAGAGATTACTCAAAATAAGACACACAAAAATATTTTTTTAAGAAAACCAGTTTATTAGTAAGCTATGTGACAACTTCAAACATCCTAATGCATATGTAATGTAAGTACCTGAAGGAGAGAAGAAAGTGAAGCAGACAGAAAAGTTATTTGAAGAAATAATGACTCAAAATTTTCCAAATCTAATGAAAAATGTAAACCCACAGATCAAAAAGCTCAACAGAACACAATCAGAAGAAACAGGAAGAAAACTGCCTCAAAGGTACATCTTAATGAAATTTCTTAAAACTGTAATGAGAATTCCAGTTCCACAGTGTTGCCAGCATGTGGCATAGTACATTTGTTTTGCTTCTATGAGTCATTTTAGTAGCTGTTTAGTAGTGTCCCATTCTGGATTTAATTCACATTTCCTTGTAACTAAATACATTGATATTTGTTTATTTTTATCTGCTTATTTTCTATACATACATTGTTTTTGGTAAAATGTCTATTCAAGTCTTTTGATTCATGTTTTAATTATCTGTTTTCTAATAACTGAGGTTTTATTAAGTTGCCAATGGTGTTTTATGGCATTGGCTATCATTTGTTTAAAATATGAACTTTAAACTTCTGACCTGTTCAAGAAGTATGAAGGATTTGGGGCATTATTATATACACATAATATCAGTCCCTCAAAACATGCTGAAAATAACAAATATTAAAATTGTAAAACTTTTAAATATTATATGGTATATATATGAAATTATTTTAGTAATTAAATTTATAGAGTTTTATGTATACAATAATTTCATTATATTATAAAATAATTTTAATTTTCAGAGTCCAATTTTTCAACTTTTTGTTTCATGAACAATATTTTGATCTTATATCTAAAAACATCATGAACTAACTCAAGGTTGCAGCAATTTTTCCTTTGTTTGAGCCCAGAAATTTTATAGTCTCAGATTTTATATTGATGTCTATGAACAATTATTTGAAAAATGTTGGTTTCATTTTTGTGTATAGTTTAAGAAATGAATCAGCATTCTCTTTTTTGTGTGTGATGCCATATCCCCAAATATGGTAGCATCACTTGTTGAGGAAACTATCATTCTTCATTGAATTGCTTTTGCTTTTCCATCTTTCTCTAAAATCAATTGACCATATACGTATGGGTCTATTGCTGCTCCTTTGATCTGTACAAACTCTGTCAATATCTTTTTTTCTGATTTCTAGTGCTTTATAATAATTGATAAAATCATATAATTCAAGTCCTCCATCTTTCTTCTGATTCAATTTTTAGGTTTCCTACTTTTTTTTCTTTTTGCCTTTCTGTATAAATTTAAATCAACTTCTCTATTTCTCTAAGTAAATCCCACTGGTATTTTGAATAAAATTATGTTGAATCTATACTTATTTACTTCTCCAATATAAGAACATTATAATTCCCTTGAATTATTTAGATCTCCTTAATTTCAATGAGTAAATATTTTAACTTTCCTTTCCAAAATTTGGCAAATATCTTTTTTAGGTGTATTGCAAGGTATCTTATATTTTTGATGCCTGGCCTAAATCATGAAATTAATTTCCAAAAGGTAGCACATATTATTTTCTTACTAGTTTTTAATTTCTGTTGGTAGTGATTATGTTCCCTTTATTCATTCCTGATATTGGTAATTGGTGTTTTTTTTCCCTTGACTATTCCTCCTGTTTTCTCAACTCTTCAATGAATCAACCTTTGAATTTTTTATGTATTCCCCATTGTGTCTCTTTCTCTTTCAAAAATTTTTGTTCTTAATTTTATTACTTTATTTTCTTATTACTACCATTACTGGCAGGCAGATTTTTCTAGTTCATCCTTTATCTGAGTTTATAGTCCATGGCTTTGCACGTGGTCCTCATTTCCAATTCCTTGTCTTGTGCAGTCCAATGGCCTTTTCTTGCATTTTCTTATGGGATCTTTAAAATCTTCAGACCCCAGTTGCCTGATATCAGCATGACTAATATCCACCATGATAACATATACTGCC
Organism: Mandrillus leucophaeus; assembly: GCF_000951045.1. NCBI lineage: Eukaryota > Metazoa > Chordata > Mammalia > Primates > Cercopithecidae > Mandrillus > Mandrillus leucophaeus. The sequence continues at coordinate 2,473,960 of NW_012104087.1, forward strand.
ATGCTATGGTGAAAGTATTGAAATATTTCTACAAAAGTTTGTTAATGACTGCTTTTCTGAGCTCCATGAGTGTCTTCCGGCCATCCTGGCCTGGCTGGTCATTCCCACTTTCACATTGTACCTGCTCATAACTCATCAGGGATTTTCAGGACCCGGCTCAGTCAAGGTCTCTGCCTGTGTAAAATAGGTGCTTACTTATTACGAATGTCAGCTCTCAAATGTCATTTAGTATCCTTAGGTAGATTTAGCTTCTGAGTTTGCTTAGCATTTAGGTTTTTATCCTTTCTCTGAAGGAGGATGGAGTGTGTTACTGGGATTTCTCCTTAGTTTTGGGAGGAAGTTAGCTAAGTATTTGCAAAAATAGTTATTGGTTTTCTGCCATCTAGTATTTTACACTGGAAGGATTTTCCAGACTATCTAGAAGATTACATTGCTAGATTGTTTTTCTCAAATCTCAATCTTATCTTTATCAATGATGACCTGGGGAACTATAATATTATCTGCCATTATTTTTATGGAAATTTTTCAAATATCTACTATTTGACTAAAAACACAGTTTGGAATTTAATGTACACAAATATTTGGCCCAGACATAGGGACAACAGATTGCATGAAAAATTATTTTTACAGACAGACACAAAGTAGGTTAACATGAGAATTATTTTCTGAGCTCTGTAACTCTTTCCATCATGCACCTTCATCACCATTTGTGAAAAAACGCTTTAGACAAACTCGCAAGCATTGCTGGAAATGATACAATTGAACTATTGAGGTATAAAAAGTTATGAAAAGAACTAGTCTTTTCAAATTGAGTATTTTCTTCAGTAGTTGAATGAAATCTTCTATTTGCAACAAATCTAGGATGGTAGAATTATATACACAGCAGGCATAAATTGGAAAGAAAAATGAAGTAATTTGTAGTCTTGAATTAATAATAGTGATGTTTCAATCTCCAGTTTTTTTGACCTATAAGAATTAACACAAGCTCTATGTAAGCACTTATGGAAGAATCACTTGATTAAGAGATTTCTAGGGAAAAAAAAGTTCAATCACAAATATATAAACATTAATGAGCAATAAATGATTTTCTTTGCAGTCAGAATCAACCGATAGTTTTTACTTCAGTTTAAATGTATTACAAGTACATGTGTTTATACCTTACCTCTTGACACTCATGAACTCAGTGAAAGAAAGTAAAAGGGAGACATTTTTCTTTCACATTTTTATATCTAATAGACTGTCTTTGTTCAAACATCTAGGAACACAACCGATGTGTATGATAAACAAATGGATGATTTGTTACATTGACCTCTAAGCTTTTAAATGCTTTTCTAGGAACAAAATGTAAGAAATGATAATGTAGCAAAATGAAGAATTTCAGAGAAGCCTATGTGAAACCAATCCAAAATGCTTCTGGAGCTAAATATGCTGTGCATAGGCATGTGCAGCATTTGCCATTTTGAACATGAAAAGTGCTAATTACTGAATTGTATAGGTAGAAATCATTTGAAGTTACACTTTAGAAATTAAATGTGTTATTTGTAATCTAAAATGCACTGCCCACTTAAAACATACACACATACACACATGCGTGTGTGTTCCTGTTTGCCTCTGCACATATGTGCGTGTGAGTGTGCAATGTTTATGAGAGTGGATAGTTCCAGGACAGTTAATAATGTTCATTTGATTTAAGCAATGCAATCTATTACATTGGTTCAGAACATAAATATAATATATTGTTCATGAAAGATATTTATCCTGTGTTGGCTCAGGGAAGTCATTCTTTCTAGGTTTGGAGGTTGGTTCTAGCATTTGCCTACCACATGTTCTTTTGACAAGCTTCTAAATTTTGTTCTGCCCATTTTATCGTATGAAAAAATAGGTATTATTATATCTGCCATTGAAAAGAAATTCATTGTGAGAATTTCATAATATAGTTCCTACATAACCCATGGCACAGCATCAGCTAGCACAGCATCAGCATATTTGGTATATATTTAGTGTATACCATTATTATCATTACTATCATCATTATTATATAATACTATAGTAAGATTTTAGATTATACCAACTCATTATAAAGTCCATTATTATTGTGAGAAAGCACACTGTAAAATTTAACTTGAGGCTCCACTGAAGGAGAGTGAGCTTGTTGGTTCTAGTGACATCAGCACTAGGACTTAGTTCTAGCTTTGACTTTGACTGTCATGTTGCATGCTTTACTTAGCTGCTTGGGTATGAGACATTTGTCTGTCCCTATTACCAAATGTGTTCCAACTTTATACAAATCTCTAATATATTTATAAAACACCTACATTATATTGTGCTTTCTTTCAAAAATTTCAAGCTGTGCACCTACCAACTCAATAAGACATGAGAAGATGTAGAAATGGAGATAATGGCAAATATTGAGCTAAATATTTGGTGTATGCTCTCCTCAAAAATCTTCCATGAAAGGAGAACTCTTGGAGGGAGGGACCAATTAGCTTTCCTCATAGTCAGAGGCTGTCAAAATTATTGTACCCATATGAAGGGCTGAACATAGAGTCCTGAAATCCCAGGCACTGGTCAGTGAAGGAGACTTTGTAAATGTACAGCAAAATACTTTATCTTTTCAAGCATCTGAGACATGCTATTAGAATGTACCTGACTTTTTTTACATCTTACCCCAGGTATCTTTAAAACAGTAATGAAATAGCTCAAGTACCTAAAGTAGTCCTAATATTCTGAATCTAGTTTTTTTCAGTAAGTAGTAATAATAGCATTATAGCTGGTATATATTGAGTGATTCTTATATGCTAAAAATTGTGCAAGATTTGTAGAAATATTATTTTACCTTTCCTCAGGAAAATTGATAGATTAGGTGCTATTGATAATAGATTGGAGAGGAACACTGAAGCATATGAAATAAATGAGTATAACTCATTTATTTTTTAGTACAACTATCAAGAGCACAATTAAGCTACCAACAATTAAAATAGGAAGGGAATAATTAAGAGATTAAAAAGGAACTGTAAAGGAAAAGAGAGTTGAAAAAGGCTCATGAATTTATTGTTTTCTATGAATGTTATCAACAATTTCTTCAAAAAGTATTTAATACTCTTCATATCATAGGCTGACCATTATGAAGGATATAAGAGATTAGAATGGGTGTTAGCGGAATGAGGAATGAAAATATCTCTTCTAATTAAATCTACAATTGTGGAAAGTCTGCCCATTCTTCACCTCTAGGCTTAAAAGATTCTTCTATTTACTTTTTTCATTTTTTGGAAAATAAAAAATACACTTTTTTTCATAAAGACAGGGTCTCACCATGTTGCCCAGGCTGGTCTCAAACTCCTGGACTTAAGCAGTCCTCCAGCCTCAGCCTTCCAAAGTGCTGGGATTACAGGCATGAGCCACCATACCTATCCTTAAAAGATTATTAAAAAGAGGTGAAAATGTTATGAGATTTTATTATAAAATACATTGGTTTATATTTTTGTTTCAGTGGAATGGGAATACAGGTTACATATATATTCTTCAGTCTATAAAAAGAAATGCATGTGTTCAATCTCATATCTAAAATAAATTTGCTGAATGTATTTACTCTGTGTTAAGCCCACAATACCAAAAATTAAAAATAAAAATCTGTCCCTTGAGAATATCCTGATCATGTCCAGTTGGCTCTATTCAGATGGAGTAAGAGAATAGTTTTACAACAATCTGGCTACATGTACAACACTGAATCATCTACTCAAAGAACATTTTCAGTTTCACACTATTTTTGTCCGCTTGTGGTTTAATCAAACCCACTTTAAAGGCATTTTTGCAACAGTCTTGATAGCCCGCATTTCTACTGGACCCAGCCTAAGTGTCTAAAAGTTAAAAGTATGCTGATGATTCACAGCAAGTCAAGATATGTTGTTTGAGTGATTATCAGATGAATCTAGATGTCAACTTTGCTTAATCTATACACGCAGACTAAGCCAGTCTCTATGACATGTCTGAAAACATTGTGATAACCATTTGTTGTTATCCATACATTTTTATGAATGTTGCCCCTTGAAGACCCATTTCATCCTTGAAACATATATGAATATGCCCAATACAAATCCTAAGAATTTACTCTGCATATCAGTAACCAGAATGAAAATCTATTTCTACAAAACAATTGTATAGCAATATTAATAGGAGCTTTTTTCTTAGCAGGCAAAAATTAGAAAAAAAAAATCAAGGTTTTTCAATAAGAAAAGGGTAATAATTTTAGGTCTATTTATACAATAAAGTTATACTCAGTACTAAGAAAGAATTAATAATTAATACATGTAGCAACATGGACAAAGGCTTCAAGCATTATGCTAAATGAAATTAGCTGGACACAGAAGAGTGCATTGTCTCTTACTCTATATGATATTCAAAATAGGCACAGCTGATCTATGTTACAAAAAGTATAAAATTGTTAAAAAGTTAATAAATATCACACATTATATAGTCAATGTTAGTTGCAATAGGGAAAGTTAGGTGTGTGTAGATACATAGTGTTTACTTACACCTGTTAATGTAACTTTAATTTTTAAGAATAATAAATGATTTTTTAAAACTTCCGTGTTTTCAGTTTAAGGAAAGTATTTCCCATAATTTTAAGTACCACATTTGGCTGTAAAGAAAAATTTAACATCTCATATGGGTGCCAATTACAGTCAATTACACTCCAGTTTTCCTGCCTTGTCACTACTCTACCTCTAAAAAGCCATGTCGCCTTTGCAAGTGAAGAATTTACTGCTCATAATCCAAACTATTAGGGTGTTTCTAATTTCACAGGTCCTTTATTGAGAAATAATTTAGATACATAGCTTCAGGGAATAATGCCAAAACCAATTCTAAAGTATTTTCTCACCAAAGTTATAGCTTAAGAATATATATTATTGATGAACATAGACATTATTTACTTTAGGAAACCTGTTTGTTCACATTTCAATCACTTCTCTATTATAAACGATATGCATAGAAGAAGAAAGAAGAGTTCCTATGCTCCCTTTCCAAGTGTTTAGGAAACACACTCATCAATTCAGCATTGATAACTTTTTCTTTACTGTCTGACTCCCACCGCCTCTTCTAAATCTAGGGTCAAAAACCTTCAGGTCATTTCACAGACTATTTCCTACCTCTTAAGCCAATATAAACACTGTAGGTAAACAATTTAAAACAATTTAGGTTATACCTTCTTCAGGGAATGATGCTTCCACGTGGTTAAAAATATCCACACACACAGGCCAAAACGTGAGCAAAGTGCTTCTATGAATCAGATGACAAAAGTGGCCGTAAAAATATTACACCGTCATCTTCATACTTGGGCTTTTCAAAAAGCACTGTTCACACTGAAAACCATCTCTACTTGGAGTATTCACTTGTTGATTCTGTTATCTTTCATTCTGCAAAGTTGCCTACCTTTAGACATCAGCGTCAAATCAATTTTTTTCTTGGTTAACTCTTTAGAGAACTTAATGCATCGTCATACCACCAATGAGCATGAACTCAGCTCTCAGCTGATAATGAACACTGAGCAACAGTAAAGGCACTCTTTTCCAGGTCAAAAAAAGATTTCAGATCACCTAGAAAGTTACTAACAAAATCATATCACTTATTTCAATTCAACACTCATTATCCCTTCTTCCATTACTACTAAAGTGACTATGAGCATACTAAGTTATTTCATACATTCTACTTTGAGAAATTTTATGAAAATATTAATATACACAAAAATAACATGGTTTCATAAACTCTCACATATCCACTAACACCTCTAGCCGATTTCATAATTATCAATATATCAGCATTTTTGCTTCATCCATAAAATGTGTTCTCTCTGTGCTGAATTATTTTAAAGCATATACTAGAAATCTGAAAATTATATGGAATTTTTTACATAGTCATAATAGCATTATTCTACCTACAAATATTAATAACAATTCCTTGGAATTATCAGATGCCAAATTGATATTACAATTTCTCTTCTCTTTTTATGATTATTTTAAATAAGAAACAAACAGGCCTATAAATTGAATATGGTTAAAATCTTCCTTAAACACATTTGAATCTAGAGAAATTATTTCTACTTTTCTATTTTTTTTTTTTTTTTTGGTGAGGAAATTCACATTTCATTGCAATTATTTATTTTCATAAGTTATCTCCTTACCCATGTCTTTTCTTACTTTCCATCTTTATAGATATAGAAAATAACAAAAGGAGCATATATTAGATGTTCGATTTAAAAATATATATATATTTCCATAGGTTTTGGGGGAACAGGTGGTATTTGAATACATCAGTAACTTCTTTGTGGTGATTAGTGAGATTTTGGTGCACTCATCACCCAAGCAGTATACACTGAACCCAATTTGTAGTTTTTTTATCCCTCACCCTTTTCCCACCCTTTCCCCCTGAGTTTCCAAAGTCCATTGTATCATTCTTATACCTTTGCATCCTCATAGCTTAGCTCCCACTTACTAGTAAGAGCGTATGATATTTGGTTTTCCATTCCTGAGTTACTTCATTTAGAATAATAGTCTCCACTTCCATCCAGGTTGCTGCAAATGCCATTAATTCATTCTTTTTTATCACGGAGTAGTATTCCATCATGAATACTACCGTGAATCAAGAAATGAATAATAAAATGAATGATTAAATGACTAAATGAATACTACTGTGAATAAAGAAATGAATAAATTTGCAATGAATGAATACAGAAATTGTGACCCACAGTTCTTAGGAGTTACAGAGAAATCATTTAGGCTGATAGTGAGGGTAGGGGAGTCCTTGGTAAGGTTTTCCTCTTAATGAAAAGCAACCCCAAAATCCATTTTCTTTTCTAACAAACAGCAGCCTGTAAAATCATGCTGCAGACATAGACTAGCAAGCTGGAAGCTTTCACGCGTGAATGCCAGCAGTTGTGCCAATAGGCTACCTGCGATAAGGCATGTTCAAAATGGTGGCTCCGTCTTCTCTTCTCTTTGCCAAACCATGTGTACAGTAAGGAAAAGACAATAAGGTGCAGGCCAAAGACCCAATTTGCATAATAAGATTAGGGTGGGACAACTACCCTTCCCTTCATGCTATGTAAATGTCACACTTGGTGGAACCAATTTGTGGGCCCTGTGTAAAATCACACACTGTCTCCTCAAGCCTGCCTATAAAATCTGGTGCTGTCTGCTGCAGGCTGGATTTTTCCTTTCCGGAGCCCCTCTCTCTCACAGGGAGAGAGCAGTTCTCCTTTCTCTTTCTTCTGCCTGTTAAACCTCCACTCTTAAACTCACTCCTCTTGTGTGTCTATATCCTTAATCTTCTTAGCGCAAGATGATAAATCTGGGGTATTTACCCCAGACAACTACCCTGCTTCATATTGGGAATCTCGACCGGGATCCCAAGGTACATTCATCTGAATGGTGAGTAGAGGAGCAGACTCCAACTCTGTCCTTCCATTTTGAGGCTTTTGGTCTCCATTTTAGAACCAAATCAAGCCAAATACTAGGTCCACTTCAGTCACTTAAAAACAATTAGCGTGGCTGCCAGCCTTGCAATACTTGAGGGGCAAGCTTGCTGGGGAGAACATGAAGAATTTCCCAGTACCCACGGCTTGCTGGGCATCTTGACCATGTTTGGACCATTTTCCTTTCACAGAGGACCTAGCCGTAGCATGGGGATAGAAGAGGTCCTGGAGCAACTGAGGATTTCTGACTGCGGCTACCCCCTGGTGTTATCCAAAGGTTTCTGGATTGACCCCAGCCTTTGCCCACCCAATGGGGTGTCAGCGACGGAATCTTCAACTTTGCTATTATAATTTCTTCCTTTCCTGTCCGCAACCACCATGTCTCCTATTCTCTCTCTGTAAGCAATGCCGTGGATGTTTTACAGTTCAGGGAAGTAATTCTGTTAGGCAAAATCAGGAAATGCTGTAGTAACTGGGGCTATAGCTCAGGGGAATGCCATTGTGATTTTCTGGGAACAGAGGGTCCTCCCCCACCAACAGTGAGGTCACTCTCTGCTCTTGGTCTAGAGAACACATAGCATTTCCAGGTCACTCTCTGCCGTTGTTCTGGAGAGCATATGGCGTGTCAAGGTCACTCTGCCCTTAGTTTGGCGAGCACATAGCACTTCAAGGTCAACAGCGCCACCTAGTGGAATAGAAATCCTCTCCTTGAGGCACATTGTCAGCCCTTTGCCAACACGCTAGCTTCCGAATTTTCCCTTTTTGTGTCCCTCTACTGGAGACCAGGCTTTAGGCTGCTTTTATAAACAAGAAAATTCTGCCTTAAACAATTAGGAGTAAAATGTCTGCCAAAACCAAATTTTAATCTCAATACTATCCCATCAGCAGAAAAACCACCATTTGGACCCTACATTTTTTTAAGTTACCTATTCCGCCTCCAATTAGAACAGTACTTAAATACAAGGGGAAAAGTCCAGAAATTAACTGGAACCATTCTCTAAATGTAAATGCTTTGGCATGGGCCACAATAGCAGAATATAGCGCTCAAAAGAGCATACCCCCTCCATAATAAAAGGGGAATGCAATAGTTTCCCAAATTCAACTGTTACACAGTCTTTCCTGAGACCCATCTATCCGGGACCCACACAGACCACATAAATCTAACGAGTCAAAGGGAAATCTCAAGTAGAGAACTAGAGTCACATGGGTAAGCGTGACTAATCCCAGTCGATTAGTTCCTCTGGTTCCATGGCTGCAGGGAGGGAAGGGAAAATCACACCTGCAACCATGGGTGTCACATTTAAAAAGGTGGCAGGAGCCAGAAACCAAGGAGGGAAAACAGCAGGGGGGAACTGTCTTCCCCTCCACCCTGGGTCACACCAAAAGGAAGGAGAAAAAAGGGATGCCTTTTTCTCAGTTCTCTGAAGCACTAGGACTCCTTTGACCCTGAAAGTTTGAAGAAAATGTGGCTCATTTTCTTTTGCACAAGGGCATCACCCTCTTACTAGACCTTTGCAAGCACTACAAAATCAACCCAGCTCTTTTAGCAATCATATCAGTCGGGACTATAGAGGATGTTTCCCCAAATTAATTAGTGAAGCAACTTACAGGGGAACCATCTAAGGATCCCCCTCATTCAGGGCGCCTGGAAGTTTCCTTCTCATTACAGGACCTTAGACAAATAAAGGGAGACTTAGGCCAATTTTCTGACAACTCTTACAGGTATATAGAAGCTTTCGAAAATTTAACTCAAGTATTTGACTTCTCATGGATGGATGTTATCTGCTCCTAAGCCAAGCCCTAACCATGGCTAAAAAAAAAACAGGCAGTTCTGCAGGAAGCAGAGAATTTCCGAGGTGAGCAATATGTCTCCTATGTTAGGTCAAAAGGGGAAAGAGAAAATAGGGAAAATGAAGAAATTAGGGAATCATCATTCCCTATAGGAAGAGAGGCAGTACCTCTTGACAACCCCAATTGAAATCCTCAAGTGCAACTCCTAGATGCCCTGGCCTTTCCTGCCCCCTTATCCACATTGTCAGCTCCTCCAGCTCTACCACCCAAACCCCAAGACTTTTCTATGGTATTTTTTGTTCCTTCCTTCAAAGTTTGAAATGGCTCCTATCTCCTCTTTTATAATGTTCTTACAACCTAGGAAAAGTTAATTCCCGCAAACTATAAGTGCTTGCTTTGGAGTTCAGTTTGAGGGAAGGGAACCCAAAAGCCTGACATGCCAGCAAAAGGGTCAAAGTTTTTTTACTAGTCAGGCTTTTGGCTTATCTTTCCCTGTGCAAACTGGTAAAAGAAATATTCTCTGTAGGGTTTTAATTAATGAAAAGCATTTGTGAGGTTGGTCTTAAGCTGTAGACCATCTGGTGCACTTTGCGTGTCTTTCTGTATGGTTCTGTCAAAAGAGAGAGTACCTTAGGTTAGGATGCAGCCCCAGGACCCCATAAGCCTGCTGTTCAAACCAGGCCAACAAAATGGTCAGTAACAAACTTTGCTAAAGCCTTCTATATTGTTTTATGTCCTTGGGAACATGACCTGTAATCACATGGCAATTATTTTTTTTCATTCTCTGCCATTTTACCATGGTGGCCGTCTTC
>NW_012104087.1:2485355-2520538 GCF_000951045.1 Mandrillus leucophaeus
GCCACAGACCTCATTTTGGAAAACAAAACAAAACAACACCTCTGTTTTCCTCATGAGAGCCAGGAATTAAATGTGGATAGGTTCCTTTCAAAATCAAAGGCACTCTTCTTTTTTGTATTGTATTATCTAACAGTTTTGAGTTTATCCACTCATTCATTGATGGGCACTTGGGTTGATTCCACATTTTTATAATTGCCAATTGTGCTGCTATAAACATGCATGTGCAAGTATTTTTTTCGTATAATGACTTCTTTTACTCTGGGTAGATACCCGGTAGTGGGACTGCTGTATCAAATGGTAGTTCTACTCTAATACTTTAAGGAATACCCACACTGTTTTCCATAGTGGTTTTACTAGTTTACATTCCCACTACCAGTGTAGAACTGTTCCCCTTTCACCGCATCCACGTCAAAATCCATGATTTTTTGATTTTTTGATTGTGGCTATTCTTGAGAGAGTATGATGGTATTGTATTGTGGTTTTTACTTGCATTTTCCTGATCATTAATGATGTTAAGCATTTTTTCTTTTCTTTTCTTTTTTTTTTTTTTTGGCCATTTGTGTATCTTCTTTTGAGAATTGTCTATTCATGTCCTTAGCCCACTTTTTGATGAGATTGTATGTATTTTTCTTGCTAATTTTTTGAGTTCCTTGTAGATTCTGGATATTAGTCCTTTGTTGGATATATAGATTGTGAAGATTTTCTCCCACTCTGTGGGTTGTCTGTTTGCTCTTCTGACTGTTTCTTTTGCTGTGCAATTGTAACCAAATGGATGTTTCTACCTTTCCATTTCATAAAGCTTGTAATCAAACTACTTGGTTTTTATATGTGAATGGTCTGAAAATCAGTTGCATTTATTATTCTCTTTGATGATAAAATTGTCCCACAACTGGCCCATGACAGCCCCTACACGTTGGACTTTATGTCTTTTGGCACACTCCTGTTCATCTTAGAGAGCTTTTGTACTTTCTTGTAGCAACCAAATATTTCAGGTTTATCTAAAACAGTTCTCACCTAAGAATCTATTTTATTTATTATTTCAAAACAAAATGATGCTTTTTTTCTCCAAAGAGACTTGAAATATTTTTAAGCAGTATCATATTGAGAGATTATAATCTCAGAAGTTGCTGTGCACAGTATTATTGGATTGTCAAATGTTATGGGCTAAGAAATACATATTTTTATATATGTATTTGCATGTAGACATAAATATGTTTAAAATCTATGCTTATTTTGAACATTAAATATCACACACTTTGAAATGTTTCCAAAACACAAGTAAATATCAACTGAACAAGTTTTTTCTTAGAAATTCAGGCTAGAATGATCCCACTAAGTATTCTTAAATAGAAGAAATTAGCTGTTTATCACTTCTTTTTTTCATTTGGTATGTTATTGTAATCTTCAAGAGTAGCAAATTCATGTGGTCATATTCTTGACTTCTCTGTGTATTTAAAGAATACAACATCTGACTGGGTGATTTTAGCCTACTTATAAACCACGGTTTATGAAGATGAATTTGTTCTTTTAAGCTGCTTTGGTTTTGAATGCATTCTGAGGAGAGGAAAGAAAAGCTAAGAGTTTCTGCTGTAAATAGAGCATGCTACCAGTAACCTGGAACAGCTCACTGTGTTCTAGGACTATATTTTGTTTCCTCTTGAGACTATCATTGGAAACTTAGCCTATCTCACTTCAAACATATAAATAATTCATACAAGTTGTCAAAAATATTTTGGACCTAAATTTAAAATCAACATTGTCCCCCCAAAAATAAAGTCAACACTGTCTCCCCCAAAAATAAAGCATAAAACAAATCCAGAATTAAACAGAAGATAAATTCCTATAAGTCATAAGCAAATATTTAAATAAATTTTGATAAGTATTTTTAAATAGTAAACTATAGTCATCTGTAAATATTCAGCTTAATAAAGTATTTTTCTCCTAACATCTTTATGAAAATGTGGAAATCTGTAGAAGCCCATATCCCCAGGGAACCAGTATTATGCATTACAGTCAAAAGAAAAATGAAGATTTCTAGTTGGTTATTTTCCGGTTAGTCTTAGGTCTGTTTCCCCAAACAAACGCAACGTAGTTTCTTGGTAATGTTTTCTACAAATAAATTATTCTCACCTTGCTACTCAATTATTTTATTCACTTTGCCCAATTCTTACCCACTTAACTAATCATAATGCATTTTGAATTCAGAAATTTACCTTTTCTTGACTGAAAGGAAAAATAAAACTGAAGAAGCAAAGACTTAGATGAGCCAATTGACCATGTTTCACTAATGTAAGTTATTTGTTGGAATTCAAATACACATTCTTAAGTTTCCACCACTATGTTCTAAACATGTAACCAAAGTATAAATTCTCATGGTCTCAGAGTAGACTATATGTGGACTTATTCTTTGAATGAGATAAAATCTTGAATTACTCTCACCAGTAGAAGAGAAATACTGTGCAATGATGTAGGGAGAATTTGAGTTGGAAATTAGAACTTATGAGTCTCAACTCAGCTGTATTCTTAATGTTGTATGTCATTTATGGATAGAATACAAATAAAAGTGAATGAGGTACAAAACTTCCGTGAGCCAGTGTCCTCGAAGTAAAATAAAGAAGCCAGTATTTAGAAAAATATAAATTACATATTAAATTCTATATACCACAAATTTTCATAGAAAATATATAAGAGACAATCACCATGGTGGTATGAAGTATTTTTTAAAGCAAAAATCACTAACTTTTCACATGTTAATACATAACAGAATCCTAGCTTGTGAGACTAAAATAATCCGATTATTATTTCTGCCTAATATGTCATATTTCAATAGGACCAAAGGTTCATTATTAGGGGAAATGACTGTGTCATCCTTGGACCCTTCTGTATAAAACATAGTAAAGATTGTGTTGTTTTGCTAATTCTGATATTTGGGGATTTTTTTTTTTCATTTTTACTTTATAATATTTAAACCTGAGTGCCCTTTTGAAGTTCTGTCTTAGTCTGGGTTTCACTGAAGCCAATCATGACACAAGCACCAATGAAGTAGTAAAGTAAGAACAGAGAAGAAAGAAAGGTCAATTTAATATTCATTAAGAGGATTGAACAACTGGATTTAAGTGTGTGAGGAAACTGAATACTACACAGAAATACTTCAAAATTGTCCTTGAGAATGGAAAAGGAAGGGTATTTATACACCAATCCCTTCCCTCTTTAATTGAGGGAACTTCTAACCAAATTTCTATCCAGGAAAAGAGGAGAGAAAATAAATAGGATCAATGTGACAAATGACAGAGGAGTTATTATATATCCTAAATATATTATCAGTATAATAATAAAAGATTAAATACAACTTCATGCCAATTATTTGGCAACTTAGATGAAATAGACTAACTACTCGAAAAACACTAGCTACCCAGCCTCACATAAGTAAAAATAGAAGTTAAAAAAATTTATTGAACACTTTTAGTGTTCAGGAGTCAGTGTCGAGGTGAGAAAAGATGAAGGAGAATATTCAACAAGAGAGAACAAGAATATATCAGAGAAATAAAAAAGGTCTCAAAAGATGCAAAATCACAAAAGACAAAAGAAAAGAATATTTCACAATATGACAAAATGTTGTGAAATGGTTATTGATAATAGGGTTGGGCAAGTTATGGCTGACTTACAAGAGAATGGTTTTAGTAGAATAATAGGAGTAGATGCCAAATTACAACAACTTAGAGAATATGTAAATAGTTGGGTAGTTGAAGAAACTATATATCAAGTACCATTTCAAGAAGCATGTTTACTGAGACCAGGCACATCCATGGTCATCTAAAATGTTTGTTCGCATATTTTCTACTCCTTTAACACATATGGCACTCAGCTATTTAGAGGTGTGAAACGCCATGCTTAGCTTTTGGACTTTCACCGCTCTTTGCCTACTTTATCCTTCTGAGTTCACTCGACTTTTCCAGTTCCCCACTCTCAATGAACCCATACACATACAAACACATACTCATTCTTGAGAAATTGTTTCTGTTTCTTATGAATAACCCGAGTAGGTTTCTGAGAACCACATCAGCGCTTAAGACATTGTATGTACTTGTTTAAATGTATGCCTCTGTGAGATTCTAAAAGCAAAAATAATGTTTCATTATTTGCTGATTCAACCAAACACTGCATGTTCTCCCTCACAGGTGGGAACTGAACAATGAGAACACTTGGACATAGGGTGGGGAACATCACACACGGAGGCCTGTCATGAGGTGGGAGGACGGGGGAGGGATAGCATCAGGAGATATACTTAATGTAAATGAGGAGTTAACGGGTGCAGCACACCAACATGGCACATGTATACATAGGTAACAAACCTGCATGTTGTGCACATGTACCCTAAAACTTAAAGTATAATAATAATAAAAATAATTTTAAAAAGGAAAAAAAAAAAAGAAAAGAAAAGTAAAAGAAAAATGTTCTGTGGTCCCCGGGGATTGCAACTTTTTGTAATCCATTGTAGATTGTTCTCTTACTTACAAACATCTCACCTCTTTTGTTTTTTTGGCACTGGGAGTAAATTCTAACACCCCACTATTCCTTCAACTAAAAACAATTACAATGCCCCTCCTGAAAAAGCAGCTGCCTTTGACTCTCTAACTTAGCCAGATTAGACATGTTTTAATTTTTTATATTGTCATACTCCAAACATACTCAAATGGTTCATAAATTATTTTAATTCCAGGACTGCACAATTCCTATTTTCTCTTCTTGCAACATTTCTTTCACACTTTCCACTCATCCTTCCTTTACTTAGCTTATTAACGGGATATAGACTTTCTTGTAAGTAGAGATCAATTGTGAAATCAGGTTATTATTTTCACTAGTCAATATATAGGAACAATATGTGTTCCCTGACAGACAAATGGATAAAGAAACTGTGGTGCGTACATACAATGGAATATTTTTCAGCCTTAGAACAGAAAAGGAACGATACTGCCATTTGCAACAACAGAGGATGAGTCTGGAGGACATTATACTAAGTGAAATAAGCCAGAAACAGAAAGACAAATATGGTGTTATCTCACTTACATTTAGACAAACAGTCTGAGTATGCATTTAGGTAGGACAAAGAAGTCTAGAGATATAATGTATAGCATAAGGCCTATAGTTAATAATAATGTGTTGTATACTAAAAATTTGCTAAATGAGTAGAAGTTAGGTGTTCTTATCAAAAATGATTACTATGAAAGGTGATGAATATTGCTAATTTGACTGTATTAATCATTTGACTATTAATATGTATATCAGAAGATTATATTGTACATCTTAAGTGTGTACCAAAAAAATGAAGTTAAAAAAGTGAGATTGAGTTAATGATATTGAAAATTATCTTATCAGTTTAGAGTTTGTAGGTAAACTCTTGTCCATGAGGCCATCTGTAGATGTGTATTCCTGACTTGTAGAATTCTCAACACTAGAACGTTGCAGTAGAATGGCAAGGGAGGGAGTCAGCCTACCTCCTTTTACTTACATATCGTAACCACATTTTCCCTCCTATTCCATTCATACAACTTAGTCTATTGGTTACATCTGGCTGCAAATGATACTGGAAAATAGCATTTATTCTTGGCAACCAGCTAATATTCAAGGTTCTCCTACTATAAACAAAAATAGGAGAAAACATTGGGGGTACAACCTTCTGTCTCTGCTACCATCTGCCCTTGAATATTCAAATACCCAAGTGCAAGCTTTTATGAAAAAACAGAACACACTCATCCTCTCTAAACTGAACCTTACCAAGGAGACTACCAGCCAAGCCTGCTCAGAGACTACACCTGCCTTGAACTTCAAGGTGATGCACAGTCCTAGCCATCAGGTGTAGATGTGGTCCTCATTACCTGGAAAATTATAAAATAAGAGCAATTTGTCTCCCACCATCATAATAAGGTATAATCATATACAGTAGGAATAAGATTAGCAGAATAATAATTCACATTCAGAAAGAGGAAAATGATAAATACAGAAAGAACTGATCAAAAATAAAGATAAAATCCTATCATATGGTGACGAAGAAGACTCCTGAGAATAGAATGAGTTATTTGGTAAACGGATCTGGTAGCTTCTGCTCTTCGAGAGGAATGGAAATCTCTACCCATTTTTTTTTTCCCAAATCCCCTATGTTTTGACTTCTGAGGGATTTTCCCCTACTTTTTATCCTCAGTGGGTATAGCAGAAGTTGACATTTCACTGTGTACCTTACATAGGCTGCACATTTTTCTCAGATTGACTCGCATTGGAGCAAATTGGAGTCCCAGGAGGAGCTTTAAGGTTAAGTTATCATAGTGTTTTACAGGCCAGGCTTGTGATTTCTTCAAATACTCTTTGAAAGATCTTTTTTCTTCCTCAGATCCGTGTGCAGGCACCAACAGTCAAAGATCTCCTCCAGAAATATTTTTTCAGCCTGAAGAGTATGTTTCTTTACTTACTGGCCTCCATGTTCTGCTCATTTCCCTTTCAAGGAACTGATGGTACCATGAGGCCATTTAAAACAATAACTTTGATTGGGAAAGCAACACCTTAATTATATTTTTTGTCAGTGGCCTGGTTCTCATGGAGATGCTTGAAACGGTTTGGGTAACAAGTTTCTCTCTTTTTACAGCTGTCATGTTGCAAACAACTGCATTCATTTCAGAACTGCAAATAGTTGGTTTTGTCAATACTGTCAATGTGGTATTTTCAAATTACCAGGTTCTAAGTTTACTGACACATATCAAGTTCAAGAAGTGCTTGAATTTATGTTAATTGATTTCCACATACTTCAGTTAAACATTTTCTAACAGCATGAGCCAGACAGAGATAAATTGGATACATTGCAATAAACATAGGTGCATTTTCTATAGGCTATTTTTCTAATATAACAGCAATTTAAGAGTTTGAAGTGTCATTATCAAATGTGTAGTTTTACTCACACATTTTACAAATGCACAAACTAGACCAAATCAAGTTTCAAGCTAAGATATTTTATTCTGTAAACAATGCAATATCTATCTAAAAGCACTATTGTACAATTGTTTGTGTAAATAAAACTGTCTTTGAACTTGATGTGTTTTAAAGGTGGCCATACATTTTTGTATTCTGATTTGCTTTTCTGGTATATAGAACCTTTGAATCTTTAGAATTAAATATAATGAAAAAAGAAAAGTTATGAAAGGTATGACTGTATTTTTATCATAAATTTTTATTGCACTGATAAAAGATGAAAAAGAAGATTAAAAACTGATTTAAAAATTAATCCTTAAATCTCCTCTTCAAGTGATTTCAGTTTCCAATTAATAAGACAAGATTTTAAGACTTCATATTACATACAATGAGATTTGTGTTGTCGTCATGGTTGTTGCAGCAAATAACCAGGGTTTAGTTTATTTTAAAAATAAAAATAATCCTTGAATCTCATTTTAGTAGGAGATTTGATGGGTAGGAAAGAGAAGTCACTAATCTGCGTATTACCTACATGTAGTCATACTGGCTCTCCCTTGGAGACAATATTTAGATATAAGATAGAAAAAAAAGTGAATAGTCAAAAATAAAAGACTATTTGCTAAGTCAGGAATAAAATTCTTGGGAACACTGATATTTTGGCAAGTTCACCACCTCACTTAATTATTTCTCAAATAACCTTGTGCTGGATGCCAAATTGGACCTTTCTAAAAACTGTTTGAGGAAAATTTAAATTCAAGTTTAAAACATGTAGGAAATAAAAATGTTGGCACAGCATTTCTTTTAGATGTTATTCATCAGGACCTTTCTCCTTCCAGATAGTAACAAAAATTATTAACCTTTATAATAAATTATTATCACAAATAAATATTCTGCCACTTTATTTGGGGGGACTTTATTGATCATTTTCCTCCAGAATTAACACTGTACCAAGGCAAAGAGGTACATAATCAGAAAAGAGTTTGTGATAAAATTTTCTTTCAGTAAGATTAAAATATGCATATGTGGGCAAGATTCAAGCCTTTCGAGATTGACTAGCTACCAGTAATTTTCTAAGTAAATACAAAGCTGAAAGTAGGGAATGAGCAAAAGTTTAGTACCAGGTAGATCTTTGTTTTATTATTGAATCTTTCACAGGTTAGTTGTATAATTATCCACAACTAACTCAAACACTGAATCTTGGTATTCTTATCTGTAAATTAGGGATAGCGGTATCCCATATAAAATAATGTTTAATATTTGTTGGTTATTGAATATTCAAATCAATTAACACAATAAGATAAAGTATTATTGCATAAATGAGATGTACAAAAAAATTTTTAAATGTGAGAAAGTAGTAAAAGTCATCTTGTGCTATAATGCTGTTATAACCACACATAAAACCAGGGGCAGTTTTGGGGAATTGTAACAAACACTTATGAGGCATTAGATACTGTTATTATCCCCACTCCCCATTTTACAGATAAGGGAGTTGAGTCACAGAGAGCTTAATGATCTGCGTTAAGTTGAGTAGCTAAGAAGTAGATAGGTTAGATTGTGCCCAGACACAAAGACAGAGTTTAAATGCTTCACCCCACTGTCATACTGCCTTCTTTCTTTCACATTTGGTAAGTTGCAAACAAAAACAAGCATTTTATTCTAAATGGTGTAGAACACAATTAGTAAAACTAAAATTATATTTTCAAAACTACTGAGGCATTCTGAAAGGTGAAAAAAAGCAATCCCACATAAGATATAGGAAAATGAAACAAATAAAATCGCAAAAAAAAAAACTTTAAAAAGAGGAAACACAAAATAAGAAGACTATAGTAATGCAAAACATGTTGCATTTATTATTTCATAAATGCAAACAGTATGAGTTCATCTATGAAAATGAAAAAAAACACTATAGAACTGATTAGAAGAAAAAGCTCAACCATATGCTCTCTATGACTGGAGCTCTTTGCTGGAAATGACTCAGGCAGTTTAAAAGTAAAAGATTAACAATTTCATGAGTTAAATGAAAGCAAAAGGAAAATAATAATGAGTTTATTCCAGACAACTCTTCAGTTCTTGACACATAAAACCAGAAACCTTGATGATTATCATCAACTTTGAAGATTGTTTATTTTTATTAATCTAGTTTTTATCTCCATAGCAGGGCCAATCAGCTTTTCTCTTCCATTTTTCTCATATCGTGTTGTCACTGACATCAAGCCAGTTCCTCAGGCAGAAATCTAAGGACCAATTACTCCAACGTCTCCTTCACAAATTGCGAATTGGTGACTAGGTTCCATAACTAAGTATCTCTTAAATTAATTGTCTTCACTACATATTCACTCTACTATCATCTTTCATTCTCTTATAAGAATAATGCAACACTTTTTTAAAAATTAGCCTTTTTAGTCCTGTCTTGCTTCAGCCACAGCCATCCCCCACTCAATACCTTTATGTCTTAATTCAACAACACAACAAAAACAAATAAATCTCAGTTAAGTGCATATTGCGTGTCAGGCATTGTACTGGAGCTATGATGATGAATAAATTCTATGCAGTCTCTGTCCTCAGAGAAGTTTTAGGCTGCTAGGTAGAATACACACATGTATACTACCACTACTACATTACTTAAGTTCATAATAAGAGTTGACCGACACAACCTAATGTTTCCTTCAACTTAACCAAACTTTAGATAGGCTTCTTCTTGCCTATGAACCCCTGAACTCCCTTCTCACTTCAGCCTCCGTAGAATCCAGATAGCCTAACTAGAGAGGTCTATGACCTCCCTTTCCTTAGAGCACTTACTTAAAGAAAACTTCTAATTACAAATTGGTTCTCTGACCCTTTGAAATGCAAATCTTTTTAAAAGCCTTCTGCCAGTTTTACAACCCAGGAATGTCTTTCTCAAGTATCTGGGAACCATTTTTTTTTAAATATAATCAAGGAAGATAGGGCCTCTATCTCCCAGTTTCGGTGAAAGGGTAGGAGCTTAAGTTCTCTGGGGACCTTGCTATAGTTGTAAAACTACATCCTGCCCTGAAGATGTGAGAACGTGTACTCTTCATCTGGGTAAAGCCAGTTATCAAACACAGATGGCCTAAGATCCCCTTCCCTTATACGCATCTTAAAATTTTCTCTGCCCTTTGTTTATGTGAAATTGAGTTGAGACTGTGCTCTGGTTTCTCTACCCTGTTTCAATAGCCTTGAAAAAAGTCTTCCTTCATTGTTTACCTTTATCCAGTGCAATTTTTGATTTGACAAAGTTTAGGAAGAGACAACCTGGACTTGCTTTCACCATCCTCACATGGATGGCTTCCTTTCATCCCCAGTATCACTTCAGATATCACTTCTTCACAGTGGCCATATCTAACCTGTTCTTTTTCTTCAGAGCACTTGTCCTGAGTTGTAAATACTTATCGACTTGTCTTTATTCATTTAATTTCCTATAAGCTAAAGTTCAACAATGTGTCTGGCTCACACCAACACTTCAGCTGAGTGAACATATGAACATGGACAATCTGGGGCTTTGAGACTAAGATGAGTGATGAGTAGGAGCTACTCAGGCAAAGGTGTAAGAGAGGAAATGAGGTTAGAGTGTTGTAAGAAGCGGTAAACATATGGGTACAAGTCTTAAAGCAATAAGGAGCTTGATGCAATTCAGGAGCTTTGCAACGAACAGTGCTAGATGGAGATTAGGATAATAAGGAAAGCTTCATGAGCTGAGGGTACTGAGATAATACATTGACCCAGACAATGTGAGTTAAAATCAGCTAGACAAATTTTTCTAGAATATAAATCTATATATGTCTTTTATCTGCTTTAAATCATACAACAGTCTCTCATTTGCTTCAGAAACCCATAATATAACATGAAAGAGCCTTCATATTCTGCTTTTTACTTACAAGTCTAGGTTCTTCTTTTACCTTGTTCCTCATGGATCCCAAACTTCAGTAATACTAAACTGCTTGCAGTTCTCCTACTGTGCCAGGCTTTTTCTAATTTAGCTTTTGATGTATTGCTCTTTCTTTGACTTTACATTTGGCTAATATCTATCTTTATTTTAGAATATAGCTCAACTGCCGAATATTCCTGCAAGATGTCTTCACCACTTTCCACTGCATTTAGGTTAAATGAACTTACCCTGTGCTGCTCAGTACTCATGGGACTGTCTCCATGATGTTACTCACCACACAATTTTATACATGTGGTGTAAAGTCTCTCTGTGAACTACCACCTTCTCCCACAACTACACTGTGAACCCTTGACTAGAGGAAGAAATGTGCACTAACTGTCTTTGTTTTCCCAGTACATCCCACCATACCTGACACACAGTAGATACTCTAATTAATAAGTTAGTTAGTTTTTGGATGAATGGTTAAGAAAATAAGTAGCTTCACAAAGGAAGAGGGAAGGAAAGGTTACCACTGCTTTTACATTTGATCCTCTGCTCTGCAAGCAAAATCATTTGGCTGATGTTTATATTCTGAGGGAAAACTATACAGCAGGTCCTCAAATAACGTATTTTCATTTTAATGTTAATGGGGTGGGGGGGAAACAATTCCTGGCCAGGGTCACTGTTGGCACATTCTCCCTGTGTATGCATGGTTTTCTCTAGAAACTCTGGTTTCCTCCAACATCTCAAAGATGTACATGTTAGGTTCATTAGTGTATCTATATTGTCCCAGTCTGAGTAAGTGTGGGAGTGTGTGGGAGTGTGCCCCGCAGGGTGGCATCCTGTCAAGGATGGGTTCCCACCTAGCACCGTGAGTTGCTGGGATAGTCCCCCACCATCTGCAACCTTGGACTGGAATAAGGAAGTAAATAATTATGTTACTTGTTTTTATTAATTTGTCTTACTTGTATGTATGACTCACATTTATTTCAAAGTTTAATATTGGAAGTACTTTAGTCTTCATCTAGAAGTATTAGTGATTTTAAATATCACCAATATTAGAAGTATGTTGGGCTTACAGTCTAGTTGAAACTATGGTGAAGTTTGTATCAGTTATGGTTTCTTTATAAGTTGTTTCCCTTAAAGTTACATTTTCCCAAGAACCTACTGACAACTTTAAGTGAGGTCTTAATGTTTTTCTAGCTTCTCTGCTACCCTCTGAGTGAAGTTCAGATTTGAAATTATCATTTCATATCCAACATAGTAGCATTGACAAAATACCAATTATGTTGTTCAATAATTCTTGGGCAATAAAAATTGAGTGGGTTACAGTTATGGATAAAGAGGATAGGGCTAAGAATGAGTCTAGAAATCTATATTTGCTTTATTTTACTGTTGTAACAAATAGCCACAAATTAGTGACTTAAACCAATACAAGTATATGATCTTACAAAGTTCAAAGTGGATCCAACTAAGCTAAAATCATGGTGTCCGTAGAGCTGCATTCTGTCTGGAAGCTTTAAGGGACTATTGCCCATATCACTCCACACCTGTTTTCATCATCACATCTCCTGTGATTCTCCTGCTTCTTTCTTTCCTTGTGATTCTTTTTTAATTACAAAGACCATTGTGATTACATTGATCTCACCCAGATAATTCAGATTAATATCACCAATATCAAGACCCTTAAATTAATTTCATTTACAAAGCCTCTTTTACCACCTTTATTAATTTTCTTGGGCTACCATAACAAAATACCATACACTGAGGGGCTTAAAAAATAAGACATTTATTCTTTCCCAGTTTTAGAGGCTAGAAGTCTGAAATCATGATTTTAACAAACGCAGTTCTGGATGCTCTGAGGGAGAGTCTCCATTTCATGCTTATTTTGCAGCTTCTGGTGTATCCTCCCAATCTTTGATGCTCCTTGGCTTGTAGACTCTAACATAAAATAGATACTCCAATCTCTGCCTCGATCCTCACATGGCATCTCCCCACTTTGTACATGTAACTTCACATGATCATCTTCCCTCTGAATGCCTCTGTGTTTGTTTTCTGTTGTTATCAGGACATGAGACACTGGATCAGGACCCACACTTATCCAGTGTGGCCCATATTAACTAATTGCATAAATACATACAAAATACCTACAGCTCACTTCAGTTAGAACTGAAAAGAATCCACTCTACAAGGAATAATACATCTAGAGTGGAAATAACTACAGAAAAGAAAACACATAATTATATTATAGCAAGTGTTGAGTTAATCAAGACACACACTCATTGCTACTGTATTTGTTTGCCCTTAGGCTTTTCATACAGTTCAGAGGATAGTAAACTAGTTATTAATTTTATTAAATTACTCAAACTGTATAATAAATGCCTTATTTTTTCCTCTTGCTCTGTGTATTTTATCTGCAGATGATATGTTACTTTGTTGTACTGGAAGTACAAATTTGAACCAAAGACATATTTGAAAATTTCTAAATAAGTTATTCTGAATGAAGAAATAAAATATGACTATTTGCAATAAAATCAGCAAGAGGCATTTCTCTCTCTCTCTCTCTCTATATATATATATATGTATGTCTATATACACACACATATATATACACACACATATATTTAATAACAGGCCTTTAAAATAATTTCTTAGGGTTTATGATTTAGTTAAATAACTTTTTTAGAGAATAGTAGAATCCATGTTTATAAAACTAATGTTCTTGGGATATTTTAACAATTGTTGTATTTCTGTCATATCAGAATTTAAAAAGTTGAGCAGAGGAGCTAGTTCCTATATAGCATCAAGACATTGTACTAGGAATATAGCCAAAGGTGAAGGAGGACATGATGATCTGTCTCTTTCATCTCCCTATTACTATTACTCCCTATTACTATTGTTATAAAAGGGGACTTTTGACCTGTTTCTAAGTCTGGAGGCTATTTTAATGGCAAATACTATAGTTTTCTATGTTGCCTATTATTTTATTTCTGTTGTCTCATGAAAGTCATAAAATTATATATATATAATTATACATATATATTTAAATATGCACACATATATATTCAATACTACTGAATATACATACTACATTCTGGTTTTCAATACATGATTATACTGAAATAGGGATTAAGTAAACAGTCAGAAATAGAATTTGTTATCTGGGTCAAAAAATTTAAGAAATGACTGTGGTTGGAAAAATAGGGTTTTGCCCAGTTTTCTGTGTTATTTTAGAAAGGGGTTGCATGAAAGGTTAATACTATTTGTTAATCTTGGCCAAGGAAAGAGAAACACAGACAAATGAAGCTAATTTAGAAGATCAGGACAAAAGCATATAGATCTGATTTTATGTGTCCGTGTGTGTGTATGTCAATAATAGTCATCTATGTCACATTTATCAAGTTTTATTTAAACTTGAAAAATATAACAATACACCATTTCTCTAAGTTTCTAATTCTGTTAAACCAATTGTCTAACAATTGGTAAATATTGGTTTGAAAAATTAGAATTGCTATTTTAATTGGTAGATCTAGGAATGTTTTAATGTGTTATAAAAAAGAATGAAACTTTTACTCACACCTAATAATAAACACAGGAGCAGAATTCAAGAAGTAAAGTAACTTCCCTCCTAAATATTCGGGTCTTCTGCCGGAAAAGACAAGTAGAGAATGGAATGTAATTTCTAAAATGGATCCTTTACAAAGTCACATTGTGCTGCTTAATGACACGTAGTTCCTGATAAGCATTCCAAATTACAAGGTAGTTGTTTAAATAGAATTGAAACCAAGGGCTTCATTGATATGCTTCCTAAAACAAGGGGCTCTTTTAATTACAAAAATCTATGCTGCTTTCTTTCCTGGCAGCGTTTGTGGGGGCTCCCATCAGAAAGTTCTCACAGGCAGCCAAATGCAGGAAACACACAGAGGTCTTTTGCTTTGCATAGTTGCCTAACACTCCACACTCTACATATCCATAAACCTTCCCAAGGCCAGGAATCAATGAATGTGTTCCTATCATATTTTAAATAGTCAAGGGAATGAACAAAATGGAATGCATGTTACTTTATTTTCCCTTTTTATTATTCTATAGCCATATGACACAAGATATTGGCTCACTTGGTCTCTGTTCACTAAACTCCAGGGTAGGAGAGTAAAGATAATTGGCAAAAGTACTGTTTATCACCAATTATACCTTCCACCTTAATCAGATTTGATTTTTCCTCCAACCACAGGAATTCTGATGAGTTGTATGCGTATATATGTGCATGTGTTGGATTCATCTATACAACCTCCTTTTGTCTACCCAGAGATCATCCCTCATTTGAACCTTTACAATTTCTGTAGATTGACAGCCCAATAATTATCTGGTCCATGAGTTTTTACTTAACATTGGTGCTACTGACATATCTGTATTGTTTCTGAAATAGTCTAATATTTCAATATTAATAATATAGAGATCCTGTGTACCTTTTTCCTAGATTTCTCCAGTGGTAGTATCTTGAAAAAATATACCAGAATATCAAAATCAGAATACTGATATTGATATAATCCACCTATTTTATTGAGATTTTCCTGGTTCTACCTGTGTGTGTGCATATGTGTATTTAGTTCTATACAATGTTATCATATGTGTAGATTTGCATATTTACCACCATAGTCAAGATACAGAATAGTTCTACCAAAACAAAAGTCCTTTGTTTAACACTTTGATACTACACTCACCCTTTTACATGCCACTCTGGTATCTATAATCCCTGGTTGTTATATTTAGTTTTATAATTACCTTTTATTTATTGCCAGAACTACTGAGTTTATTAATGTTATTGATACACTTCATTTTTAAATAAATTTAATGTAAATTAGCATAAAATATGTGCAGATTTAGAAAACACGTAAAGAAAATTACAATACAGGTGAATGGGGACTTGAAAAATGTATGAAAAATCAACAAAGTTTAGGAAATATTGCAATTGGTGATAATATGGGGAGAGTTAATTAAATAGGCTGAGGAAATTACTTAAATCAGAACATATGTTGTACATTCAGGGGTTAGAGCAATGATTCTCAAACTTTAGTGTGCTTAAGCACCCATCAAAATCAACTGGAATTGTTAAACACTGATTACTAGGCACCATTCCCAGAGTTTCTGACACAGTAGGTCTGATGTGGGGTCTTGGAATTTTCATTTCCAAAAAATTTCCAGATGGTGTTAAGCTGCTAGTCACATTTTGGAAACCACTGGAGTAGGCTTCTGTTGGGTAGGGCTCAACATACTCAGTCTGAGTATATTGAATACTCAGACTGAGAAGTAGGAGCTCAAATGAAGGAAGAGACTGTCTGAGAAGTCTTTACGGTAGCAGGCAATGTGAAGCAATTGTAGGTTTCAGAGGCAAAGACACATGGCTAAGGCAGACTTTAGAAAGAATAATGTAGTGATCACTGAGCTAAACAATTTGAGAGCAAAATATATGAAAATAGATTCAAAGGCACAGCAACATGGCAGAATAGAAGGCCTCACTGATCATCCCCTCATCCACGAGGATACCAATTCAACTACCTACACAGAAAAAAACACCTTCATAATTACCAGAAATTAGGTGAGCACTCAGAGTGCCTGATTTTAACTTCATATTGCTGAAAGAGACACTAAAGAGATAGGAAAAACAGTCCTGAATCACTGATGCCAGCCCTCTTTTAACCACTGGTAGCAGCTGCCTGGCACCGAAAGCATCTCTGGGCACTGGGAAAGGGAGAGCACAGCAATTGTTAGGCATTGAACTCGGTGCTGTTCTGTTGGAGCAGATAGGAAAACCACACCAAACTCAGGTGACACCTGCCCATGGAGGGAGCATTTAAACTAGCTCTAGCCAGAGAGGAATTGCAGATCCCAGCAGTCATCTGAACTTGAGTTGCTGCAAACCTTCCACCAAGACCTACAGTGCTGTGTCTCCAAGTAAACATGAAAGGCAGTCTAAGCCATGAAGACTGAAACTCTGAGGCGAGTCCTAGTGCTGCACTAGGCCAAGAGACAGTGGAGTGGAGTGGTATACAACATGCTGAGACACCAGCTGGGGCAGCCAAAAAGGTGCTGACAAAACCCTACTCCTAATCCCAGGCTGCACAGCTCAAGGCTCCAAAAGAGTCTCCTTTCTTCCACTTGAGAACAGGAGAGAGAAGAGTGAGGAAGACTTTGTCTTGCATCTTGGATACCAGCTCAGTCAAAGCAGGATAGGGCGCCAGCCAAAGTTGTGTTCTAAGCCCTATCGCCCAGATGACATTACTAGACACGCCAGGAGAGAACCCACTGCCTTGAAGGAAAGGAACTAGTCTTGGCAATATTTATCACATGCTAACTGAAGATCCCTTGAGCCCTATCAGCAGTGATAACCAGGTACTACCTAAAAGGTCCTAGGTGGACCTCTGAGATTTGCTGGCTTCAGATGAGACTCAGCTCATTACCAATTGTGATGGCTCCGGGGCAAAACTCCTTCTGCTTGAGAAAAGCAGAGAAAAGAGTAAAGGGGACTTTGCCTTGCACCCAAGGTAAGATCGTGGCCATAGAGGTATAAAGCACCAAGTGGGCCTTTGAGGTTCCTAATTCCAGAATCTGACTCTTGGATGGCATTTCTGGACCTGCCCTGGGCCACAGGGGAGCCCAAAGCCCTTAAAGGGTGAGCTCTATGGCAGGCAGCATTCATCGCAAGCTGACTGAAAAGACCCCAAGCCTTAAGGAAACATCACCGGTAGTCTGGCAGTAGTTCATGTGGCCTGGGGTAGTGGTGACTCCAGAATGAGACTCTTCTGCCTTTGGAAAGGGGAAGGATGAGAGGGAAGGGCTGTGTCTTGTGATTTGAGTGCCAGTTAGCCACAGTACAATAGAACACCATGTAGACTTCTAAGTTTTTTTACCCTAGTCCCTGACTCCAAGACAGCATCTCTCAACACCCCCCAGGACTTGGGGGACCTCACTATGCTGAAGGGAAGAACACAGGCCTGAATGGCTTTGCCACTAGCTTATTGTAGAGTCCTAGGGTCTTGACCAAACATAGGCAGTAGCCAGGGAGTGGTTACAGTAGGCCGTGGGTGAGAACCAGTGCTGTGCTGGCTTCACGTCTGACCTAGTATGTCACTGTGGTGGTGACCAGAGGGTGCTTGTATCACTCCAACCCCAGCTTTAGATGGCTCAGAACAGAGTGAGAGAGATACCGTTTGCTTGGGAGAAAGTAAGGGAAGGCAACAAGAGTCTGTGCCTGGTAATCCAGAAATTTTCCCAGATCTTGTTCAAGACCATCTACAAGTCTTCAAGAACCACAGTGTCACTGACCTTCAGGTGCCTCCTAAAGCAATATACTTTAGATCACAATACCCAAATCCTTTCAAGTATCTGAAAAGCCTTCCCAAGAAGGACAGAAAGAAATAATCACACACAGTGAAGACTACAATAAATACCCAATTCTTCAATGCCCAGACACTAAAGAACATCTACCAGCATCAATACCAACCGGGAAAACATGACTTTGCCAAATAAACTAAATAAGGTACTAGCAACCCATCCTGGAGAAGCAGACATATGTGACTTTGCAGATAGAGAAATCAAAATAGATATGTTGAGGAAACTCAAAGATATTCAGAATAACACAGAGAAGGAATTCAGATTTTTATCAAATAAATTTAATGGAGATTGAAATAACTAAAAAGAATGGAGCAGGAATTCTGTAGCTGAAAAATTCAATTGGTATACCGAAGAACGCATTGGAATCCTTAGCACAATGAATCAAGCAGAAGAAACAATTAGTGAGCTTGTAGACAGGCTATTTGAAATTATACAGAGAAAGTGAAAAATGAATTTTAAAAAGTGAAGCACACCTACAGACCTAGAAAATAGCCTCAAAAGGGCAAGTTTTTAGCCTTAAAGAGCAGGTAGGATAGGGTTGCAAAGTGTGTTCAAAGAAATAAAAATATAGAAATTCCCAAACCTAGAGAAAGATATCAATATATAAGTACAAGAAGGTTATAGAAAACCAAGCAGATTTAACTCAAAGAAGATTACCTCAAGGCATTTAATAGTCAAGCTCCCAAAGGTCAAGAATGAGGAAAGGATCTGAAAAGCAGCAAGGAAAAAAAAAATAATAACATAGAATGGAGAACCAATATATCCAGCAGAAGAGTTTTCAGTGGAAACTCAAAAGCCAGAAACGAGTGACATGACATATTTAAAGAGCTGGCAGAAAGAAAAAAAAGAAAAAAAAAGAAAAAACTTTTACCCTAGATGAGCCTATACAGCAAAAACATTCTTTAAACATGAAGGAGAAATAAAGGCATTCCCTGACAAACACTGAAGGACTCCAACAAAACTAGTTCTGTCCTATAAGAAATGCTAAAGGGAGTACATTAATCAGAATGAAAAAATATTAATAAGCAATAAATAATCACCAGAAGCTACAAAACTCACTGGTAATAGTAAGTACATATACTATTATAACACTAACCACAGTTAGTAGAAATGAGTTCACCATTTCTATTAAAAATCTAGGTAGAAATTAGTTCATAATTTCTATTAAATGGTGAACCAATAAAAAATAATAAGTTGTTGTAGTTACTATATTTGATGGGTTTATCATATCTACTAAATGATGTAGAATCCATTCTTTCTTCAAAACTCAGCTTCTGTACTGCGAGTTCGAGAAAGGAAGGCTTTTGCTGCCAGTACTACAGTTTTGACTGCTCTCTGGGTGAGCCCCAGTTCATCAGAGTGGAGATTTTCCTGGATATAGGTATGAGGTTTATTTCCTTGTACAATGTTAGTGATGGGTGCCATATCTTTAGATTCACCAAAAATTATGTTAAAGAGCCACTCTGTTCATTTTTTGCTCATAAATGTGAAGCTCAAGAGGATCAGAGCTTCCTGAGTAGCTGTCCTGTGACTAATACAGGCAGTTCCACTCCCACAATTTATTCTGGGGAAAGTAAATAAACATGTGAATGTAATCATATGTAGGAACTTTCTGTGTGCCCATAGCCAGAGCTAAGAACTTTTCTGCTAGATACACATA
Source organism: Mandrillus leucophaeus (assembly GCF_000951045.1). Taxonomy (NCBI): domain Eukaryota; kingdom Metazoa; phylum Chordata; class Mammalia; order Primates; family Cercopithecidae; genus Mandrillus; species Mandrillus leucophaeus. Next base: position 2,505,251 of record NW_012104087.1, read on the forward strand.
TTTTACAAAGGGATAGAAGGGAAATATCAGTCAATTTGTGTACCATAGGCAGAAAGTAATTATATTAATTAGGGGAAAATTACATTTTACATATAAAATGATCTGTTGCCTACAAGAAACATGCTTCACCTATAAAGACACACATGTACTGAAAATAAAAATAAAAAGATATATGTGTCAATGCAAACAAAAAAGATTAGCAGTCACTCTATTTATATCATTTCTACTAAATGATGAACCAATAAAAGAAAAACTATAACAACTTTTCAAAACACAGTACAGTAAGATATACATAGAAACAAAAATAAAGTTAGAAGCAAGAAATTAAGGGAGAAAGTTTTTATTAGTCTCCTTTTTGCTGGTTTGTTTATTTATGCAAACAATGTTAAGTTGTTGTGAGGTTAAAATAATAGGTTATAAGATAGTATTTGCAAGCTTCATGGTAACTCCAAACCAAAAATCATACAGTGGATACACAAAAAATAAAAAGCAAGAAATTAAATTATATCACCAGAGAAAATCATGTTTAATTAAAGATAACAGGAAGGAAAGAAATAAGGAGAAGACCACAAAACAACCAGAAAATAAATAACAAAATGGCAGATGTAAGTAATAACATTGCATGTAAATAGACTAAACTCTCCAATCAAAAGACACAGACTGAATGAGTTAATGAATAAACAAGACCCATTGATCTGTTGCTTACAAGAAACACACTTCACCTATAAAGACAAATATGTACTGAAAATAAATAAGAAAAGATATTCTGTGTGCCAATGGAAACCAAAAAAGAGCAGGAGTCACTATACATACATCAGATAAAATAGATTTCAACACAAAAACTATAAGAAGACACAAAGAAAGTCACTACATAATGTTAATGGGGTCAATTCAGCAAGAGGATATAACAATTTAAATATATATGCACCCAACACTGGAGTACCCAGATACCTAAAGCAAATATTATTAGAGCTAAAGAGAGAGGATAGTTGGCTCGGTGTGACTGGCAAGATGTTTGAATTGGAACAGCTTTGGTCTGCAGCTCCCAGAGAGATCAATGCAGAAGGTGGATAATTTTTGCATTTCCAACTGAGGTAGCCAGCTTATCTCACTGGGACTGCTTAGACAGTGGGTGCAGCCCACAAAGGGGGAACCAAAGCAGGGTGGTGCAACACCTCACCCAGGAAGCACAAGGGGTCAGGGAGCTCCCTCCCCTAGCCAAGGGAAGTCATGAGGGACTGTGCCGTAAGGAACAGTGTGCTCCAGCCCAGATACTACGCTTTTCCCATAGTCTTCACAACCTGCAGACCAGGAAATTCCCTTGGGTGCCTACACCACCAGGACCCTAGGTTTGAAGCACAAAATGGGCAGCTGTTTGGGCAAACACTGAGCTAGCTGCAGTTTTTTTGTGTTGGTTTTTTTTTGTTGTTTTTTTTCATACCCCAGTGGCACCTGGAACACCAGCAAGACAGAGCCATTCACTCCCTGGAAATGGAGCGGAAGCCAGGGAGCCAAGTGGTCTTGCTCAGTGGAACCCACCCCACAGAACCCAGCAAGCTAAGATCTGCTGGCTTGCAATTCTCGCTGCCAGCACAGTAGTCTGAAGTCAACCTGGGATGCTTGAGCTTGGTGTGGAGAAGGACGTCCACCATTACTGAGGCTTGAGTAGATGGTTTTCCCCTCACAGTGTAAACAAAGCTGCCAGGAAGTTCAAACTGGGCAAAGCCCACTGCAGCTTGGCAAAGCTGCTGTAGCCAGACTACCTCTCTAGATCCCTCCTCTCTTGGCAAGGTATCTCTGAAAGAAAGGCAGCAGCCCCAGTCAGAGGCTTGTAGCTAAAACTCCATTTCTCTGGGACAGAACACCTCAGGGAAGGGGCGGTAATGAGTGCAGCTTCAGAAGACACAAGCGTTCCTGGCTGTCAGCTCTGAAGAGAGCAGTGGATCTCCCAACACAGCGCTTGAGCACTGCTAAGGGACAAACGACCTCTTCAAGTGGGTCCCTGACCCCCGTGCCTCCAGACTGGGAGACACTTCCCAGCAGGGGTCAACAGACAACTCATACAGGAGAGCTCCGACTGTAATCTGGTGAGTGCCCCTCTGGGATGAAGCTTCCAGAGGAAGGAACAGGCAGCAATCTTTGCTGTTCTGTAGCCTCCACTGGTGATACTCACACAAAGAGGGTCTTGAGTGGACCTCTAGCAAACTCCAGCAGACCTGCAGCAGAGGGGCCTGGCTGTTAGAAGGAAAACAGACAAACAGAAAGGAATAACATCAACATCAACAAAAAGGATGTCCACACAGAAACTCCATCTGAAGATCATCAACATCAAAGACCAAAGGTAGATAAATCCACAAAGATGAGGAAAAACCAGTGCAAATAGGCTGAAAATTCCAAAAACCAGAATGCCTCTTCTCCTCTAAAGGGTCACAACTTCTTACCAGCAAGAGAACAAAACTGGATGGAGAATGAATTTGACAAATTGACAGAAGTAGGTTTCAGAAGGTGGGTAACAACAAATTCCTCTGAGCCAAAGGAGCATGTTCTAACCAGTGCAAGGAAGCTAAGAACCTTGAAAAACAGGTGAGAAAAAAAGGTTAGAGGAATTTCTAACTGGAATAACCAGTTTAGAGAAGAATATAAATGACCTGATGGAGCTGAAAAACACAGCACAAGAACTTAGTGAAGCATACACAAGTATCAATAGCCAAATCTATCAAGCAGAAGAAAGGATATCAGAGATGGAAGATCAACTTAATGAAATAAAGTGTGAAGAAAAGATTAGCGAATAAAGAAAAGGATTGAACAAAGCCTCCAAGAAATATGGGACTATATGAAAAGACCAAACCTACGTTTGATTGGGGTACCTGAAAGTGGTGGGGGAATAGACCCAAGTTGGAAAACACTTTTCAGCATATTATCCAGGAGAACTCCCCCAACCTAGCAAGACAGGCTGATGTTCAAATTCAGGAAATACAGAAAAAACCACAAAGATACTCCTTGAGAAGAGCAACCCCAAGACACATAATCATCAGATTCACCAAGGTTGAAATGAAGGAAAAAATGTTGAGGGCAGCCAGAAAGAAAGGTCGGGTTACCCACAAAGGGAAGCCCATTAGACTAACAGCAGATCTTTCTGCAGAAACCCTAGAAGCCAGAAGAGAGTGGGGGCCAATAGTCAACATTCTTAAACAAAAGAATTTCAACCCAGAATTTCATATCCAGTCAACCTATGCTTCATAAGCAAAGGAGAAATAAAACCCTTTACAGACTAGTAAATACTGAGAGATTTTGTCACCACCTGGCCTTTCTTACAAAAACTCCTGAAGGGAGCACTAAATATGGAAAGGAAAAACCAGTACCAGACACTGCAAAAACATACCAAATTGTAAAGACCATCAACACTGTGAAGAAACTGCATCAAGTAATGGACAAAATAACCATCTAGCATCATAATGACAGGAACAAACTCACAAGTAACAATATTAACCTTAAACGTAAATGGACTAAATGCCCCAAATAAAAGACACATATTGACAAATTGGATAAAGAGTAAAGACCCATTGGTATGCTGTATTCAGGAGACACATCTCATGGGCAAAGACACACATAGGCTCAAAATAAAGGGATGAAGGAATATTTACCAAGCAAATGGAAAAAAAAAAAAAAAAAAAGCAGGCGTTGCAACCCTACTCCATGCCTGACCGAGGAAATAACTTCTATGTGAGCACACTCCTTCACTAGTTCAGGCTTTGGCAATCAATGCAACTACATAATATTAAAATAAAAAATGGTAGTCTTTATTGACAGTAATAGCTATATTTTTAAATTTTTAATGCTTTAATTGTAAATTGAAAATTATGATTTTTTACTTGAGTGCTCATTATGTACCAGGAAGTTTACAGGCACTTCCTATGATGTGGTTTTTTCATCATTGTTTTATCATATGAAGAAACTGAGGCTAAAAGAAGTTAAATAACTTGCCTACTTAATCCAACTACCAAACAGCAAAAGTATGTTTCAGACACAGACTTGTGAGTCCAAAGCTTATGCTAACTTTATTACATGATATATCCTCTCAGACAGGATGGTTAACAGTCTACTGGTATAAGTTACAAGGTAGTGAAAGGTAGATGGAGTGGTGGATTGGCTAGGAGGTAAAGAGGTAACATAGGTAAAAAAAAAAAAATTGTTTGAGATAGCAGACTCTGTGCAGACTTGAGTTAAATCAACTTTAAGTTCTGTTCTGCTATTTACTAGCTCTGTAATAGTAAAATAATTATTTATTCTTTCCAAGTCTTACTTTTTGAATCTATTAAACGGGGATTATGATGAATAGCTTATAGAATTGCTATGAGATGTGCAAAGACAAATACAGGTTCAAAATAAAGGGATAGAGGGCAAATGGGAAGCAAAAATATAATAAGAAGAAAATTTTAAAACAAAGCAGGGGCTGCAATCCTGGTCTCTGATAAAACAGGCTTTAAACCAACAAAGATGAGAAAAGACAAAGAAGAGCATTACAAAATGGTAAAGGGATCAATGCAACAAGAAGAACTAAATATCCTAAATATGTATGCACTCAACAGAGGAGCACCCAGATTCATAAAGCAAGTTCTTAGAAACCTACAAAGAGACTACTCCCATACAATAATAGTGGGAGACTTTAACACCCCACTGTCAACATTACACAGATCAATGAGACAGAAAATTAACAAGGATATTCAGGACTTGAACTCAGCACTGGACCAAGAGGACCTAATAGACATCTACATAACTCTCCACCCCAAATCAACAGAATATACATTTTTCTCAGCACCACATCACACTTACTCTAAAATTGACCACATATTTGGAAGTAAAACACTCCTCAGCAAATGCAAAAGAATGGAAATCGTAACAGTCTCTCAGACCACAGTAAAATCAAATTAGAACTAAGAATCAAGAAACTCACTGAAAACCACACAACTACATGGAAATTGAACAAACTGCTCCAGAATGACTACTGGATAAATAACAAAATTAAGGCAGAAATAAATAAGTTATTCCAAACCAATGATCACAAGACACAATGTACCAGAATCTCTGAGACACCGCTAAAGCAGTGTTTAGAGTGAAATTTATAGCACTAAATGCCCATAGGAGAAAGAAGGAAAGATCTAATTGACACCCTAACATCACAATAAAAATAACTAGAGAAGTAAGCACAAACAAATTCAAAAGCTAACAGAAGACAAGCAAAAACTAACATTAGAGCAGAACTAAAGGAGATAGAGACACAAAAAAGTCTTCACAAGATCAATGAACCCAGGAGCTGGATTTTTGAAAAGATCAACAAAATAGATAGACTGGTAGTCAGACAAATGAAGAAGAAAAGAGAGAAGAATCAAATAGAGTAAAAAATGATAAAAGTTAATACCACCATTGATCCCAGAGAAATACAAACTACCATCAGAGAATACTATAAACGCCTCTCTGCAAATAAATTAGAAAATCCAGGAGAAATGCATAAATTCCTGGACATATACACCCTCTCAGGACTAAACCAGGAAGAAGGTAAATCCCTGAATAGACCAATAACAAGTTCTGAAAGTGAGGCAGTAATTAATAGCCTACCAACCAAAAAACAAAGCCCAGGACCAGATGGATTCATAGTCGAATTCTATCAGAGGTACAAAGAGGAACTGCTACCATTCCTTCTGAAACTATCCCAAACAATAGAAAAAGAGGGACACCTCCCTAACTCATTTCATAAGGCCAGCATCATCGTCCTGATACCAAAACCTGGCATACACACACACACGAAAGAAAGTTTCAGGCCAATATCTCTGATGAACATTGATGTGAAAATCCCCCCAAAAATACTGGCAAACAGAATACAAGGTGAACTACAAATCACTGCTCAAGGAAATAGGAGAGAACACAAACAAGTGGAAAAACATTCTATGCTCATGGATAGGAAGAATCAATATCATGAAAACGGCCATACTGCCCAAAGTAATTTATAGATTCAATGCTATCCCCATCAAACTCTGATTGACTTTCTTCACAGAATTAGAAAAAACTACTTTAAATTTCATATGGAACAAAAAAGAGACCATATAGCCAAGACAATCCTAAGCAAAAAAACACAATGGGAGGCATCATGCTAACTGACTTCAAATTATACTATGAGGATACAGTAACCAATACAGCATGGTACTGGTACCAAAACAGATATATAGACCAATGGAACAGAACAGAGGCCTCAGAAGTAATGCCACACTTCTACAACAATCTGATCTTTGACAAACCTGACAAAAACAAGCAATGGGGAAAGGATTCCCTATTTAATAAATGGTGTTGTGAAAACTGGCTAGCCATATGCAGAAAACTGAAACCGGACCCTTTCCTTACACTTTATATAAAAATTAATTCAATTAATTCAAGATAGATTAAAGACTTAAACATAAGATTTTAAACCATAAAAACCCTAGAGGAAAACCTAGGTGAATATCATTCAGGACATAGGCATGGGCAAAGACTTCGTGACTAACACACCAAAAGTAATCACAACAAAAGCCAAAATTGGCAAATGGGATCTAATGAAAGTAAAGAAATTCTGCACAGCAAAAAAACGATCAGAGTGAATAGGCAACCAACAGAATTGGAGAAAATTTTGCAATCTATCCATCTGACCAAAGGGCTAATATCCAGAATCTACAAGGAGCTAAAACAAATTTACAAGAAAAAAACAACCCCATCCAAAAGTGGGCGAAGGATATTAACATACACTTCTCCAAAGACATTTACGTGGCTAACAAACATATGAAAAAAACCTCAACTTCTCCGAGAAAACACCAAATGGTGGACGACGCCTGTGCAGCCGGGGGGCCCGGAGGCCCTGGGATGGGGAACCGCGGTGGCTTCCGCGGAGGTTTCGGCAGTGGCATCCCGGGCCGGGGCCGGGGTCACGGCCGTGGATGGGACCCGGGCGGAGGCTGCGGAGCTGGCAGAGGCAAGGCCGAGGATAAGGAGTGGATGCCGGTCACCAAGCTGGGCCGCTTAGTCAAGGACATGAAGATCAAGTTCCTGGAGGAGATCTACCTGTTCTCCCTGCCCATTAAGGAATCTGAGGTCATTGACTTTTTCTTGGGGGCCTTTCTCAAAGAGGAGGTTTTGAAGATCATACCGGTGCAGAAGCAGACCCACGCTGGCCAGCGCACCAGGTTCAAGGCGTTTGTTGCTATCAGGGACTACAATGGCCACGTCGGCCTGGATGTTAAGTGCTCCAAGGAGGTGGTCACTGCCATCCATGGGGCCATCCTGGCCAAACTCTCCATTGTCCCTGTGCGCAGAGGCTATTGGGGGAACAAGATCGGCAAGCCCCACACCGTCCCTTGCAAGGTGACAGGCCGCTGCGGCTCTGTGCTGGTGCACCTCATCCCTGCACCCAGGGGCACTGGCATCGTCTCAGCGCCTGTGCCCAAGAAGTTGCTCATGATGGCTGGTATTGATGACTGCTACACTTCAGCCCAGGGCTGCACTGCCACTCTGGGTAACTTCGCCAAGGCTACCTTTGATGCCATCTCTAAGACCTACAGCTACCTGATCCCTGACCTCTGGAAGGAGACTGTATTTACCAAGTGTCCCTATCAGGAATTAACTGATCACCTAGTCAAGAGCCACACCAGAGTCTCCGTGCAGCGGACCCAGGCTCCAGCTGTGGCTACAACATAGGGTTTTTATACAAGAAAAATAAAGTGAATAAAGCCTGGAAAGAAAAAATAGAAAAAATCCTCACTGGTCATTAGAGAAACGCAAATCAAAATCATGCCAGTTAGAATGGTGATCACTAAAAAGTCAGGAAACCACAGATGCTGGAGAGGATGTGGAGAAATAGGAATGCTTTTACACTGTTGGTGGGAGTGTAAATTAGTTCAACTACTGTGGAAGACAGTGTGGCGATTCCTCAAGGAACTAGAACCAGAAATACCATTTGACTCACCAATCCCATTACTGGGTATATACGCAAAGGATTATAAATCATTCTACTATAAATAGCCATGCACAAGTATGTTTACTGCAGTACTGTTCACATTAGTAAAGACTTGGAACCAACCCAAATGCATATCAATTATAGACTGGATAAAGAAAATGTGGCACATACACACCATGTAATACTATGCACCCATGAAAAAGGATGAGTTCATGTCCTTTGCAGGGACATGGATGAGGCTAGAAAGCATCATTCTCAGCAAACTAACACAGAAGCAGAAAACCAAACACTGCATGTTCTCACTCATTGATTGGAATTGAACAATGAGTACACATAGACAAAGGGAGGGGAACATTACACATTGGGGCCTATTGAGGGCTGAGGGGCTAGGAGAGGGAGAGCATTAGGAGAAATACCTAATGTAGATGACGGTTTGATGAGTGCAGCCAACCACCATGGCACGTATATACCTATGTAACAAACCTGCACGTTCTGCACATGCATCCCAGAACTTAAAGTATAATAATAATAATAATAATAATAATAATAATAATAATAAAAAATTAGAGAGAGAGAGAGATCGGCCCCAATACAAAAATAACTGGCAACTTCAAAATCCCACTTTCAGCACTGGACAAATCTTCCAGGCAGAAAATCAATAAAGACACATTGGACTTAATCTGCACTATTGAACAAATGGATATAATATGTATTTGCAGAACATTTCATACAATGGTTGCAGAATACACTTTTTTTCCTCAGCATGTGGAACGTTCTCAAGGCTATACTATATGTTAGGTCACAAAACAAGTCATAAATCATTTTTGAAAACTGAAGTGATATCAAGCATCTTCTCTGACCACAATGGAATAAAACTAGAAATTAATAAGAAGGAATTATGGAAACTATACAAATACATGGAAATTAAACCCTATGCTCCTGAATGGCCAGTGGGTCAGTGTAGAATTTGAGAATAAAGTTGAAAATTTGTAGAAACAAATGATGATGGAAACACAACATATCAAACCTATGGTATACAGCAAAAGCAGTACTAAGAGGGACTTTTATAGCTATAACTGCCTACATAAAAAATAAACAGGAAAACTTTAAATAAACAATCTCATGATCCATCTTAAAGACCTATAAAAGCAGGAAAAAACTGAACTAACAATTAGAAGAAAATATATAATAAAGATCAGAAAATAAATGAAATTGAAATTATAAATAATATAAAAGATCAATAAAACAAAAAGTTGTTTTTTTGAAAAGTTAATCAAAATTTACAAACCTTTAGCCAGATTAAAAAAAAGAAGGAAGATCCACATCAATAAAATTAGAAATGAAAAAGGAGACATTACAACTGATATTGCAGCAATCCAAAGGATCATTAGTGGCTACTATGAGCAGCTATATGCCAATAAATTGGAAAAATCTAGAAGAAATGGAAAAATTCCTAGAAACATACAGATTAACCCAGGAAGAAATCCCAAACCTGAACAGACCAATAACAAGAAATGAGATAGAAGCCATAATAAAAATTATCCCAGTAAAGAAAAGCCTGGGACCCCATGGCTTCACTGATGAATTTCACCAAACACTTAAGAAGTTTAACACTAATCCTACTCAAACTATTCTGAAAACTAGAGGAGGAGGGAATAATTCCATTCTAATTCTACAAGGCCAGTTACTGTGATAATGAAACCCAGCATAAGACACATCCAGAAAAGAAAACTACTGGTCAACGTCTCTCATGAATATTAATACACAAATCCTCAACAAAATGCTAGCAAACCGAGTTGAACAATGCATTGGAAAGATCATTCATAATGACCAAGTGGGGTTTATCCTCAGGATGCAAGGATGGCTCAACATATTGTAAGATATTGATGGTTCAAGAAGCAATCAATGTGATACTTCATATGTACAGAATGAAGGATGAAAACCATACGATCATTTCAACCCATGTTGAAATAGCATTTGATAAAATCTAATATCACTTCATAATAAAAACACCCATAAAACACGGGATAGAAGGAATGCCCTCAGCATAATAAAAGCCATATGTGGTAGACCCACAGCTAGTATCTTCCTGAATAGGGAAAGACTGAAAGCCTTTCCCCTAAGATTTAGAACATGACCAGGATGCCCACTCTCACCACTGTTATTTGACGTAGTACTGGAAGTCTTAGCTAGAGCAATCAGAAAAGAGAAAGACATAAAGGGTATCCAAAGTGGAAAGGAAGAAGTCAAATTATCCTTGCTTTCAGCTGTTATAATCTTATATTTGGTAAAACCTAAAAACTCCATAAAAGAACTATCGGAATTGACAAACAAATTCAAAAAAATTATAGGATACAAAATTAACATACAAAAATCAGTAGCATTTCTATATGCCAACAGTGAACAATCTGAAAAAGAATAAAAAACAATCCCATTTACAATAGCCACAAATAAAATTAAATACGTAAGAATTAACTTAATGAAAAAAGCAAAAGGTACCTATAATGACAACTACAAAACAGTAAAGACAGAAATTGAAGAAGACACCAAAAAAATGGAAAGATCTTCCGATTTCATGGATTGGAAGAATCAATATTTTTAAAATGTCCATACTACCCAAAGCAATATACAGATTCAGTGAAATCCCTATCAAAATACCAAACATTATTAATAGAAACAGAAAAAAAAAAAACTCTAAAATGTATATACAACCACAAAATGCCCAGAATAACCAAAGCTGTACTAAGCAACAAGAACAAAACTGGAAGAATTACATTATTTGACTTCAAATTATATTACAAAGCTATAGTAACAAAAACACAGTGTACTTTCATAAAAACAGACACACAGACCAATACAAGATAATAGAGAAGAAAGAAACAAATCCACACCCAGTAAACTCATTTTTGATAAGGGTACCAAGAACATACACTGGAAAAAAGACAGTCTCTCAATAATGGTGCTAGGAAAACAAGATATCCATATGCAGAAAAATGAAACTAGACCCTTATCTCTTGCCATATACAAAAACAAATAAAAATGGATTACAGATTTGTAATTAAGACCTCAAACTGTGAAACTACTACAAGAAAATATTGGGGTAAATCTCCAGGACATTGGTCTGGGCGAAAATTTCTTGAGCAATACCCCACAAGCACAGGCAACCAAAGCAAAAAATGGACAAATGGGATCCCATCAAGTTAAAAATCGTCTACACAGCAAAGGATACAATCAACAAAGTGAAGAGACAACCCACAGAATAGGAGAAAGTATTTGCAAACTATGAATTTGACAAAGGATTAATAACCAAAATATGTAAGGAGCTCAAACAAGTCTATAGGAATAAATCTAATAATCCAATCAAAATATGTACAAAAGATTTAAACAGACATTTCTCAAAAGAGGACATACAAATGGCCAACAGGCATATGTAAAGGTGTTCAGCATCCATGATCATTAGGGAAATACAAAAATACAATGAGATATCATCTCACCCCATTTTAAATGGCTTCTATCAAAAGAAAAAAAAAAAGACAGGCAATGATAAATGCTGGCAAGGTTGTGGAGAAAAGGGAGGCCTGGTACACTGTTGGTGGAAATGTAAATTAGTACAACCACTATGGAGGACAGCTTGGAGGTTCCTCAAAAACCTAAAAATAGAGCTACCATCTGATTCAGCAATCCCCACTGCTGGGTATATCAGTATATCAGTATATCAAAAAGATACCTGCACCCCTGTGTTTGTTGAAGCACTGTTCACAATAGCTAAGATTTGGAAACAACGTAAATGTCCACTGACAGATGAATGGATAAAGAAAATGTGGTACATGTATGCATTGGAGTACTATTCAGCCATGAAAAATGACATCCTGTCATTTGCAACAACATGAATGGAACTGGAGATTGTTATGCTAATTGAAATAAGCCAGGTGTGGAAGGACAAACATCACATGTTCTCACTTATTTGCGAAAACCTAAAAACCAAAACAATTGAACGAATGGACATAGAGAGTAGAAGGATGGTTACCAGAAGCTGAGAAGGGTAGTGGAGGGCTGCAAAGAGGTGGGTTTAGTTAATGGGTACAAAAAAAAAAATAGAAAGAATGAGTAAGACATACTATTTAATAGCATAACAGGGTAACTATAGTCAATAATAACTTAACTGTACATTATGAAATAAAGACTGTAATTGGTTTATTTTTAACTCAAAGGACAAATGCTTAAGAAAATAGATACTCCCTTTTCCATGATGTGCTTATTTTACATTGCATGCCTGTATCAAAATATTTCATGTACCCCATAAATATACACACCTACCATGTACCCACAAAAAATTAAAAAATAAAAAATAGAATATTGAAAGAATATAGGATGAATTAGAAAATTACATATAGTGGCAAAGTATTCAGGTGAAAAGCAAGTAGAACTCCAGAAACCTAATGAAAGGGGAGACACCACAGTGCCTAAGTAGAGGGTGTTTGTGTGGAATGCAGATTTACACTAACCAACTTCTTTTTTCTCCTTCATAACCTTTCTACACCTTCCTAAGTTCTGCTTCACCACTTCCTAAAGAATCTTTTACGAAGGAAACACAAGTAAATACATCTTAACCTTGTTAAGTTATAATTTTAACCTGTTTCTTATATCTTGTTGATGATGATGCCAAAGCTGCTAAGGAGTATGAGAACCATGGTTTATGCTTGTGGTTTGAATTATAAATATTGTCTGACTCCATTAACATTTGAGGGTCTTACTCTAAGCTTTCAAATCCTAAATTCCATACTAGTCAATTGGTTTTCCTCCTTTCCACTCTTTGCCATTATTAGCTCTCTTCGTTGTTTCTTTTGCTTTTGGTTTATTATTATTATTATTATTTTGCTTTCTTTGTGATCGATTTAATGTACAACCAAGTAAAATTATGCATAATTCAAATAGGCTCTATAAATGGTAAAGTAATATTGCAATTCTATTCATATATTTTGGTAGTAATTATCTTATTTCAGTGTTCATAATAAGCAACATAAATTCTGAATTGTGCTATTTTCTATATATGTGCTAGTACTTCTTAATAAATACAAGCAATCCAAATAAATATCTCATTCTCAACAGTGAATCAGTAAATATTCTAATAATTGTAAGTATCAATATAATTATTGTGCTTTTGAAATTTTTGTTTTAATTGGTACATAATTGTTGCACATATTTTGGGGGGTATTTGTGAGAGATATATATATGCATAGTTATTAAATCAGGGTAATTGGGATTTCCATCACCTCATTTATCTTTTCTTTCTGTGGGAAACATTCTAATTTTCTTCTATTTTAAATTATACAATAAATTATTGTTATAGTCATCCTACTGTACTACTGAACAGTAAAACTTAATCTTTGAGTAAGTACAAACTGTAGTTTTGTACCCATTAACCAACTTCTCTTTATTCCTTCTCCCTGCTACACTTCCCAGACTCTGGGAACCACCATTCTACTCTCTATCTTTATGAGATACACTTTTTTAGCCCCCACATATGAGTGAACATATGCAATATTTGTCTTTTTGTGCCTGGCTTATTTCATTTAACATAACCAACTCCTTTTCTATCCACGTTGTTACAAATGATAATATGTTAGTTCTTATTTTATCTGTTTTCTCTTTTCCCACCGAGGTTGTCAAGTAGACAGGTTGTTTCATCAAAGACAATTGTAAGGAAAAACTAAACTTCAGAAAATAAAAGTTAGAGATGGCACTCTTTTGGATTATGTGGTGGAAAGATTTTTAAGGGATTCTAAAACACTGTGTTTTAAAGAAGTGATAACATATATTGCTTTCCCTTGAAATTCAAAGTGCAATATAAGCATTTGATCTTCTGACTGCACTGTCTGCCTAAGATAGCAATGGCTCCGTTTCCTGTAAAATTCGAAGAATTATCAAATTGGAAGATATTTCAGAAAAAGCTGAATGTTATTTACTTATGTAAGTTTTTTCATTGCTGTCTCAATGAAAAAAAAGGCCATCTTTTTTAGGGAGGTGGGCCGGGTAGGTGGACAGAGTCTCGCTCTGTCTCCTAGGCTTGAGTGCAGTGGTGTGATCTAAGCTCACTGCCACCTTTTTCTCCTGGGTTCATATGATTCTCTTGCCTCAGCCTTCCAAGTAGCTTAGATTACAGGTGAGCACCACCATGCCTGGCTAATTTTTGTATTCTTAATAGAGACGGGGTTTTGCCATTTTGGCCAGGTTGGTCTTAAACTCCTGACCTCAGGTAGTCCACCCGCCTCAACCTCCCAAAGTGCCGGGATTACAGGCATGAGCCACCGCGCCTGGCCTAGAAAAGACTATCTTAAAGGCTAGGACGATCATGCATAGATTAATGGAAGTCAAAGGAAAAGTATGGGATTTGGAAGTTGGCAAATCTCACAAGGTCAACTATAGATTGTCTTAATCCAATAATCTCAAATTTTGATTTTAGACTTGCAATAAAAGTGAGCTTTAGTTAAGCCATGGGCAAGAAGGGGTGAGCAAACTAAATTCCAATGTTAACTTTGATTATGTTCAAGTTTAATGATAGAAACTAGCATTGCTTAATGACATGAGAAACTCAGAGAACAACAGGGAGTAGTTTTAGTGCCTGCTGTACGTATAAGATATCAAAATATGTGTGAATGATTATTTTTAGTGGTGATCATCACAATTAATTTTGGATTATCAAACAGCAAGTCAAAAGGCTTAAAATCTTTCTAGGCTCTATCTGTAAGATTAGATGACATTTATAAAACTATGATTCATTTTCATAATACCAACTTCATCACCATGGGTTCTCTGCATGGCTTATATACATTATTATTCAGTGGATGAGTTTTAAGAAAAAGATCCATTCCACTTGTAAACTTTGTACATTAAAATCTACATTTCTCTTCTTTTTGTGCCTGAATCATTTGCAGAACCTGGCCTCATTTTTTTCTGTCTTTCTCTACTAGAACATACCAATGTACGAATGAATGTCAGATCACCCATTATGGTCAGAAGCTGTCCTGCACGTTCTGGTTATGAACCAAACAAAATATTTTCAAAGAGGACAAAAACAAACTTTTTTTTCTGTTTTTCCTTGTTTTTTGGATAAAACAATTTGCCTTACTGAGTCAGTTTCTGGGGAGTTTAATAAGTTGTGAAAATAGAACACATAACCTGAGCTGTAAAGCAAAGGGTAAAGATGGATATAGAGATGGGGGATGGTGGGGCACAGTGGCTCACGCCTGTAGTCCCAACAGGATCACCTGAGGTCAGGAGTTCAAGACCAGCATGACCAATATGGTGAA
>NW_012104087.1:2521298-2522490 GCF_000951045.1 Mandrillus leucophaeus
ACTGCACTCCAGCCTGGGCACCTGAGCGAGACTCGGCCTCAAAAAAAAAAAAAAAAAAAAAAAAAAAAAAAAAAAAAAATGGAGACCAGCTCTTAGATCACTTAGATTAATAAGTGATCAGCTCTTATTGTTAATTCCTTCATTTCCATTAAACTCATCTTGTCTGTCTTTAAACCTACCCTTGAATGTCTACCTTGACCATTTTATTTGTATCACTGTACCACTTCTACACCTTTAAGCTCTAATGAGTGCTAAATTTCTGATTTTAGGGTTCACCATTATATTTATTGTTGGAAAAGATTTTATTTCTAAAGGTCACCCTGTAATAATAATGAAACAGTAAATATATATTGAGCATTCTTGTATGTCAGGCACTGAGCTAAAATAACTTATAGATTATCTCATTTCATGGAATTTACAGCCCTCTGTGTTATGTACCACTTTTCTCACTATTTTTCAACTCAGTTGAAGAGGCTTCAATTTAATGAAACTCAGGAACATAAAAAGTGGGAGAATTAGCATCCAAAATTCTCACTACTACTACCTTAGGCAGATAAATCTTCAGTTCTAACTGTAAACTCTGTTTTCAATTCTTGCAACATCTGTCTGGAGATTTTGCTCTTGTCACTTCACATGGCTACCTAGCAGGAGCTTGTTTGTAGGTGATGCCCAAGTACTTCGGAGGAGTGGCCAAGACACTGAAGTGACCCAATGCTACTCCTTTGGAGCAGTGGTGTGAAAATTAAAGTCTGCTATAAAAGAGGAAGACTTTGGCCCTCTTGTGCCATCTCTTCCTCATATCTTCCTTGGAAGACTTTCACCTTCTTGTAAAGAGTAGTTTGCACATCCTTTGTGAAAATACCTTGGACTTCTACTTGAAATCTTTGTAAGTTAAAAACTATTTTAAGAAGTAAGTCCTGTCACTTGCAACAACATGGATGGACTCGGAGAGCATTATGTTAAGTGAAATAAACCAGTACTCCATGATCTCACTCATATGTGGAATCTAAAAGTTGAACTCCTAGAAGCATAGAGTAGAATGGTAGTTTGCAGAGGTTAGGTATTATGGGGAAATCGGGAGATGTTGGTCAAAAGACACAGTTTCAATTATATAGGATGAATAAATTCTGGAGATCTACTATAGGTGTTATGACTATAGTTAATGCTAATCTATTACATACTTGAAAATTAC
>NW_012104087.1:2522650-2588529 GCF_000951045.1 Mandrillus leucophaeus
TATATATAAAACTTTTGTCAATTATATCTCAATAAAGCTGGAAAGAAAAAAATGGAAAAAAAAATGAAACCCTATCTTGTTTGAGGCAGCCTGACACTACAGAAGACTGGGAGAGTTTTGGGGGTTACAGTGGGTTGTTGATGAGGACAGGGACAGTCTTTCCAGTGGTGCAAGCCTTTCAGTAGGATACACTTACCTTGTTTTTTGTTTTTTTTACTAACATCCTCCAAAATAAGATACATGCCTGAAATCATGTGCTCACAGATGTGTCTGACTGATGCAAATGGAATAGTTGTTTTCCTTGGTCTGTTTGTGCTCCGTTCTCGTAATTCCATGTGAGCTATGAATTCAAAGAAAGACGCATGGGTAAAACTACTTAAGAAGCTGGATGTAACATTAGTAAAAGTGCCTGATCTCCTATCTTCCTTATAGTCTAAGAAACTTTGAATTTGTCCCTATGGGGCAACACAAGGGAATGTCTGGATGACAAAAATTCTGTCTCAATCATGCTTGCTCTTCCTCCAAGCTGATTATTCCAGGGACACAGAATACAGGAGCTGAAAATTACTGCTCTCCAGAGAAGAAGTGTGCTACTCCTCTGATGACACAAATGGAGAGCTGTTTTCTCATGTGCTTTCTCTATAAAATAGGCTACACTGAACAAGTCTGGCTAGCCTACAGCCACCATGTCAAGAGACCCAAAGTGTGCCCATAAAGAAAAAGAAAGAGATGATCAAAGATCCTCAGTTATTTGAATTTTCCCAGCCCAGTCACCAGAAATGCAAGTCAAGAAGCCTTTGAAAAAAACATCAGCCACCATTTGACTAAAACTAACTGAGACCCAAGGAAAGAATTGCCTAGCTAAGACCTATATCTGCAGATTTGTGAGCAAAAGACATGATGATGTTATTTGAAGCCCCTGTTTTGAGGGCAGGGGGTTATTGTTATAAAACAATAGAACCAGAATTATAAGTCAAATAAAAACAAAGACTAAACTAAGACAGTGGTCGTTGCAATAAAACAAAGTGGACTAATTCAAGTTATTAAGAAGGAAGACCCATGCGGGGACAACCTAAGGGCAAGAAATATTTCTGGCTTTAGAGTCAACCAGTCTCATCCTCATACTATTTGGCACTTGTTCTGCATAGAGTTGCTTATTTTTTTAAGTTCTAATTAAATAACTAACTGCCTTGTTTGAATTCTAAATTTCTCAAACAAAATTAGCAAATGGTTGCAAGTAGCTGAAACACTATCATACCTCTTATTGGAGATTTATGTATTGAAATACTGGTTTTGTGTATCAGTTTAAATATGGCAACATAAAAAACTCTACATGAAAAACTCAAACCTATTTATATGGTCAATTCCAGCTGTTTTCAAATTCTAATGCTTCATCAGTTGATAAAATATAAAAAGTATTTTAAGGGAAATTTGGGAAATAGACATTCTAAGTTACATGAGGTTGGAAAATACTAGTAATTTTTTAGGTGTAAAGCAGTATTGTGAGTATGTAAAAGCATGGTCTTATTCTTAGAAGAAATACACTAAGTATTTTGGTGTGAAGTGTCATGATGCACGAATTTATTCTCAAATGGAAAAAAAACAAGGTTTTTAGTACATAGATGTTCATGCTATCCTTTAAAATATTTGTATGTTTGAAAATGTTTGTAACATAAAGGCTAGAAGAAAGTCTTACCCTTGAAAAGGTAAAAACATAGAAGATTACATTAAAAAAATTGAAATGGATATTTGAGCAAATATGACATTTTAATACATTTCATCTTTCATTAAAAAAAGATGTGTTGAGATAAAAAGTAGTATAGAACAAGGCACAGAAAATTGAATTAAACATCTAATGTAAAATTTTGTTTCAGGTCCTATTGCATTATTAAATACATGTTATTTTCAAGTACACATTCTGAAAAAAGTAAAAGCTCGCCACAGATGCAACATATTGAAGTCAATAACTTATTTCTCTTGAGCAACTATTACGTACCAATCATTGAAATTGTTGAGTTAAATAGGTATTTAACTCAACAATATTTCTATGAGAAAAGTAGTATCCCCATAACTATAAGAAGAAAATCTTATTTCCTTGACAGAAATTTTTCTAGCTCTGAAAAAAAAGTTCTTTTTTTTTTTTTAGTGAATATGGTAAATAATTGAATTATGAAACATGAGAATTTATTAGAGTAGTTATAAATACACACTAAGCTGAGCCGCTTTTCTAGAGAGAGGTATATTTAGAGGGAAGGTACCTAGTGACATTTTATTTTCCTGAAAGGACACAGGCAACTTATGAATCAGAAAAAAATATTTCTGGAAAATTATGCTATGGGGAGAACATTCAAAACTATGTAGGGTAACTGGGGTAAGTAAGATGAAGTAACTCTGTGCAAGGAAGAGAAACATGTAATTGCTATTGTCCAAATCTTTGTGTCCCCCTAAAATTTGTGTATTAAAATTCTAAACCCTAAGGTGATGTATTGGGAGATAGAACCTTAGGGAGGTGATTAGGTTGTGAAGGTGGAACTTTCACACTAATGTCTTCAGAAACCCCAGAGAGATTGCTCACTTTTTTCTGTTACATGAGGACACAGTGAGAAGGTACGATCAGTGAATTAGAAAATGGGTCCTCACCAGATGCCAAATCCATCAGCACCATGATCTTGGACTTCTTATCTTCCAGAACTGTAAGAAACAAATGTTTGTGTTTTACAAGCCACGAAGTTAATGGTATTTTTGTTATAGCAGCCTGCATGGAGTGAAACACTAATGGATCTTCAATTTTGCATGGGCATGCAATGTAAATTCTCTATCCCTGTAAGTGCCCAACAGGTTCTCCTTGCCTGTTGTCTCCTCTTGTCTCTTTCCTAGACAGAGTCAATTTATCAAGACAAGGGAATTGCAGCAGAGAAAGTTTAATGTAGGCAGAGCTAGCTGTACAGGAGACCAGAGTTGTATTATTACTCAGAATAATAAATCAGTCTCCTTGAAACCTCAGAGATGGGTTTTTTAGGGATATTTTGGTGGGTAGGGGGTCAGAAAGCAGGAAGTGCTGATTGGTCAGGTCAAAGATTACATCATAGGGAGTTGAAGCTGTTCTCTTCTGCTGAGGCACTTCCTGGGCAGAGGCCATAAAACTAGATGAACCTGTTTATCAATCTGTATGGTGCCAGCTGATCCATGCAGTAAAATATCTTAAGGACTGGTCTTAAGTTTTACAATAGTGATGTTATCCTCAGAAGCAATTTGGGAGGTTTAGAATCTTCCAGCCTCCAGCTGCATGACTTCTAAACCATAATTTCTAATCTTGCAGCTAATTTGTGAGTACTGCAAAGGCAGTCTAGTCCCCAGGCGGAAATGGGGTTTATTTTGGGAAAGAACTGTTATCATCTTTGTTTCAAAGTTAAACTATAAACTACGTTCCTCCAAAGTTAGTTTGGTCTATGCCCAGGAACAAGAACAGCTTGGAGGTTCGAAGCAAGATAGTGTCAGTTAGGTCACATCTCTTTCACTGTCACAATTATCTCTGTTTTAATTTTTGCAAAGGTGATTTCATCCCATTCCATAACATTGTAAGTAAGGCATCTGTTTCAATTATATCAAAATATAGCTAGTTTGAAATATGAGTATGTGCTAAATGGACATGTGGTAAGAGCCAAATTTATGCACTGAAAATTGCTAACATTTGAGCTGAAGGGATAAACACATAGTTTGGGTGAAACACAACTGATTTAGGGTATATACATCACTCAACTGATAAGAGCAGAAGTTTCAGGGCAAGAGAATAAACTTTTAACTGTGACTGTTAAGTGTGCCATGGGCATCAATTAGTATGCTTTATAGAGGGATAGAAAAGTTTTGGTTAATTACATAAGTTAATTAAGTGAACCTAAACATCTTTGCACATTGCTAACAACCTAGTGAAAAATTTTCCTGCTTTTAGTTTGATGGTTAGTTTTATGTGTCAATTTGGTTAGGCTATTGTACCCAGCTATTCAATTAAACACTTACGCAAAATGTTCTCATGAAGGTATTTGTAGATGTAATTCACATCTATAATCAGTTGACTTCAATTAAACATTATTTTTGATGATGAGGGTGATCTTTATCCAATCAGTTGAATGGTCTTAGAAGCAAAACATTTATTTGAGAAAGAATAAATTATTCCTCAAGGAAACATATCACATCTTGCTCCAAAGTTTACAGCCTGAAGTTTCTACGGATTTCAAATTTGTTAGCACCATACAATCACTGCAAAACCAATTCCTTGAAATAAAAGTCTAACTCTCTATCTATCTATCTATCTATCTATCTATCTATCTATCTATCTATCTA
Organism: Mandrillus leucophaeus; assembly: GCF_000951045.1. NCBI lineage: Eukaryota > Metazoa > Chordata > Mammalia > Primates > Cercopithecidae > Mandrillus > Mandrillus leucophaeus. Next base: position 2,526,992 of record NW_012104087.1, read on the forward strand.
TCTATCTACCTACCTACCTACCTACCTACCTACCTATCCATCCCTCTAGTTCTATTTCTCTGTAGAATACTGACTGATAGAATTTGTACTAGAGTGATTACATAATTTATCATCCAAGCTGGTACACATTTGAATGTGAAAGAGACACTAGTTATAATCATGTCAGTAAACTAGGGAAAAGGGAGAGCTTTGCCAGGCAAACTGTGATAAAGGGTTCCCGTAGGTAAAATAAGTTTTATCTATCAAGAACCATCAAGATAATCTAAAAAGAAGTTCGTTCTTTTGTTTTAAGCTTTTAAGGGAATTTAGTTAGTTATCAAGTGTTCTGAACTAAGTTAAAGAAAGAAATCACCACATAATTTGGAAAGAAACCACCTATAGACATTATACAAAGCATTTTCCTTTCTTTTGATATTTTCTAAAGGTCAAAAGTTTGGAATCCTACAATTATTTTGCATTTGAAAATGATGAATCAAAAAAGAAATCAGAATCCACCAAAATAATGGTAGGCATTTAGACTTGATAGATGGTTTTAATGCAATTGTGCAATTATCCAAATTTAACCTTCCTAGTTATATAGCCCTATTCAATGCTGTTTTCTTATCATAGATAGGTTTTACATAACTGGCTGAGAATCAAGAAATAAATTATTTTCTGAAACTGAATTCTGTTATAGTTTCTCTTTAATCTGTATTTGTGTCAGATTTTCAGTTGTAAATAACTTTAGCAATTTGGAGATATAGTCTATTATTGCCTATCAGTGTGTGTCTGCACACAGTTTTTGGAAAGCTGGAGAATCTTACTTTACAAGCTTATTTTGGTGCTTAGAGAAAGGTTATGAAAAATGAGTCATTGACTGAGACTCCTCAAAAGTCCATACTTATTCGTGGTTTCACTTCTAGCAGTTTAAGTTACCCACAGTCAACCACAGTCCAAAAATATTAAATGAAAAACTCCAGAAATAGACAATTACTAAATTTTAAATTGCATGCTCTTTTGAGTAGCATGATGAAATCTCTCACCATCTTGCTCAGTTTCACCCAGGCTGTGAATCATCCCACTGCCCAGGAGATGCATGCTGCACATGCTGTCCACCTGTTACTCACTTAGTAACCCTCTCTGTTACATGATCAAAAATAAAATAAAATAGTATATGGAGGGTTTTGTATTAGCCACAGTTTTTAGACATCTGCTGGCGGTCTTAGAACCTATTCTCTGATCATTAAGGTGAGACTACTGTACTAATGAAAGTTATGGTTTGCCATATTGCTAAAAGTTCTGATAGTAATACTGGAAATTATATGAATAGACAATTCTAAACTTCGTGTGCAGTGTTAACAAAACCTATTTCAATGTTCAAAAACCTATTTCAATGTTCAAGAAAATATAAATTAATACAACTGACATTTAATGAGTTGAAAAATTAATGTAGAACTTGTCTTCACACTTCTTTCTCCTTTTAAACATTCTACACTATGAAACCTCCTTGGTTTTAAAAAGATCTCTCCTTCGCTCCTTTCCATGATAATTCTAAAAAGCAAGCATAAACACCAAAAGGGGAGAGAGAGAGAGACTTAGAAGTATCCAATTAAATACTAAATAATAGAAAGTATGATCAAATATATTTTGTGCTGGCTCTTCTGATGAAGGAAGAAGAGGTTATTTAACTAACAGATAGGTTGACCAAGAAGGCCTTAAGTTTCCCCTCAGCTGGACTAAACTTTTGACAGTCTTCTTCCTGATTATGGACCTCTAACTTCCCTTTTCTTAGTACATCTACAATAGAAAACTTGCAATTATAAATTATTTCCTTTTGAGATGTAAATCTTCACATTCCAGGAATGTCTTTCTCAAGGACCCTGGAGCCATCCATTCCTTTGAAATGTCCTCGTTAAGAAAGACAGGAACCCCTTCTCCTCCTTTCTATGCGAGTATAGGAAATTTGCTTTGATAAGTACCAATTAGCAAACACAGGTGGAGTAAATCATATTGGCCAACCTCCCTATAACATCTTATAGCACCTTTTCATTAGCTCACCAAAGTGTTTACATTTTTTTTTCATCTTTTATTGCAGGGTAGTCTTTCTCTGCTATTACAATAGTCTTGAATAAAGTTTTCTTTGCCACTGTTAGCAAGTGTCTGATGTATTTTTCTCATATCACCTTCATCTTAATTTTAAATATGTGCACAGACACAGCTAGTTAATAAACATCTTGTTTTTAGCATAGCATATGCGTACATATACATATATGCATGCATACATACATATATGTGCATGCATGTGTTATATTTTCTAACATATTCATTGATATGGTCTTACTTAAAACCTTTGTTCTTAGAGAAACTAAGTTCACAACTGAGTCTCACATTGTTAGAAGCTAAAGACTTGAACCTCCAAGATAGAGCTGTGACATTTTATTGATGAAATACCAAAATGTTGAGAGTGTTCTGATTGGATAGTAAAAGTATTAATTGGATAAAAATTGCATTCAAAGAGACTAAACACAGAAAAAAAAAAAAATCAACATAACTGCAAGATGATAGCAGGCAAAAAAGAATATGAGGACAATTTGAATTGAATTTGATTAGAAACATAATAATCATAGCACTTAAGTATAGAAACGGTCACTATTTTACTTGAATTTTTATTTCTAGTTTGTTCTTTAGCACTAATGTAATATCCCTGGGAACTCTGTGAAATATCTCAATTTTACATGCTGCCAAATATACACATATATAATTTATTTATTCATCTATAATTCTTCATGACAAGCTAAATATCTGAAAATGAGAAAGAGTTTATTCTTGTCTAATGACCATCCAGCTGTGTAATATTGAGTGAGTAAATCAAATTCTCTGACTCTGTGCATTCTCAATTTCAAAATAAAGACTTTTCTATGTTTCCAGTATTCAAAAACTATGCTCAGAAAGCTGCTTACTGGTTTTAACTGTGGTTTTGGGGGTGCATTTATAAATACACAAATGTTCATATAACAAAATTGTTATGAGTACTGGATTTAGGTGGAGTGGTTTGGAGTGAGTGTCATGTCATTAACTAAGAAATGGTAAATGACGGTGATTGATGAATGGAAGGAAAGAGCATGATATGGTGGCAAGAATAACATGTATACAAGCATAAACAAGAAAAATATTAAATCAAGTTATATCAAGTATTTTCCAGAAATACAAATATAAAAAGGAAGAATTAATCATTGTGATCTTTCATTTTGTGGTCTTCATTGTTTGGGGACAGACAATAAAATTGTAACTCATATTATGCTGAGTCAAATCATTAAATTACCCCTACCTAAATTTATCTTCGTAGAAATTAATACATTTGTATATGCATGCTCATATATGTACACATTGAAATATATAAAAATTCAAAACACACTTGGGTAATAATAAAAATCATTAAGGTTGCCATAAACACAAACACATACACACAACTAAACAATCAAAAAAAACACTAGAGCCAGGCACAGTGGCACATGCTCAGTTCCAGTTGAAAGGAGAGGTTGAGCCCAGGAGCTCGAGTGGAGCCTGGACAACATAACAAAATCCCATTTACAAAAAAACAACAAACAAACAAACAAACAAAACCACTGAAACTACCTAATCAAAAATTTATAAATTTGAAAATAATCTCTATTAATACTTCGATAAAATTAAAAAATACTATGAAGACACAAGTGTTATACATTAAGGATGTAATAATTTGCATATAGGTGAAAATGCAATTTTTTAAAGAAGCTAATTCAAATAGCTAGTTCTTTGAAAAGATCAATAAAATGGAAAAGCTGCTGACAAAGAAAATTAGAAAAAGAAAGTAAGGGTGCATAACATAAAAAAGTAAAAAAGCCGCTGTGACTTTATATTTGGAATAGATTAAGAAGTTGTAAAAATATGCATAAAAACCTTTTAAAAATATATGTGTAATGGAAATTTATGAAAAAAATATAGTTAGTTAGATTGATTACTGAAAAGGCAGAACATTTGAACACCATGAGAGTCAATATTTTATAAAATGTTTAAAAATACATAGCACAAAAGGCTAGTATAGTTGGCTCACTAATGAATTTATTCATTCTTTTAAGAAAAAAAAATTTTTAAACTGCTCTAGCAAATATAAATATTTGGAAAGCATACAAGTTAATTTTGTGAAACTAACATAGGGAATATCAAAACCCAGTGATCATTAGGACTCACTCCTCTGCCCTATTTTCCTCTCCTAATTCACACAAAGATACTGACTGATAGTATATTGAAAACATCACAAGAAGTATAAATGAGTAGCTATATAATTTTGGAAGATGATGTCATTAAAAACGCCATTAAAGACAGAATCTATAAAGAATGTTTAGACTTTGCAATGAAAAGAAAAAGCATGTGTAAAATGTAATTAATTAAAAGGCAAATGAAAACTCACTAAAAACATTAGATCCAATATTTGTTTTAGATTGCATATTTTTTTTTAATGGGCAAACCTCTTCCACTGCTATTTGAAATCCAGCACAGTCACAATCACTGTCATCACTTCACCTTTACTAGAAATTCTCCCAGACATGGAGGCTGTCAGGGTGCACAGCAGTGGTTCAAAGATGCTTACTAGAATTGCCTGGTGACATTTGCAAAAATAAATGTTTGTGCCACACCCAGACAATTAAGTCAGAAACTGTGCAGGACCTTTTAATCTCTAATACTTATTTAAAATAAAACTATTCTTATGAATTTTTTTAAATATTTTAATGAGAAATAAAAAGTTCATCCTTTGACTACTAAATAAGTAGCCTCAGAAAGCTACAGTTTCATATGATATGACTCATATCACATCCCTAGTATGCTTTCCCACTTTTTGGCATGCAAATAACCCTAATCTGTTGTTGTTCTACCTTGTAATTAGTCATCTTAATTTCTTCCAAAATTCACTGAAAGTAACTAAAATGTGTATTTGTTTGCTGATACCTTCTGAGAAAGTGTTGAGGGAAGGGTGAAATGCAGAAGGATCAGGGTCGACATATTTCATGGCATTCTAAAAATATCCTAACATTCTTCACTCACCTATTTATTCAGAGTATGTTCAATAGCTGTCTTCAACTCTCTCCTTTCTATGTTCTTATTTCTCTTGTTTTCTAAACTTTCCTCCTCAAATTTTAACCAACACAAATTTGTGCCTGTTCTTTTCTACTGGTTCAGTTTGTTACATGAGTCACTGCCAGAGCTTCTTTCAGATTCCCCCATGACTCTATAAGTACCAGGAGATAAGAAGAAATCTTAAAATCACCTTAGGTTCTGGGTGTAGGAGGAGTGAAAACATGTATAATTATTTTATCCCCATCACAATTATAAAGGCATGCTTATTGAATGACTGACTCTTTCTAAAAGAGGATAAGAAGTTTATTTTAATGCAACATTTAAAGAAATAAATTAATAATGAAATCAATGTGGTAAAAATATTGTTTTAGCTTAAAAATGTTGAATTTTTATATTTTATTTTAAATAAATCAGAAACAATTTGTAAAAAAGTTCATAAATAATGCAAGATAAGTTTATAATAGTCCCGTGCATAACATTTCTATTTAGGTGACAATATAGATATTAATTACATACTTCATGAGCAACAGGTCTTTGAGTATAGGAAAACTGGTTGTGTTTTTACGGCAAAAACCTTTAAATTTTTTATTCTTCTGTACTTACATTTACTCCTTGTTATGCCTAGTACAGTGTGGACCACAGGTAAGCACTCAATAAAATGTCTGAGTAAATGAATAGTACTAATATAAGGATATACTGAGAACAGAGATAAAAGACTATCAAACAGTGACAGAAAAGATTGTTAGGAGGAAGATAGCAATTGATTAGTAGTTGCCAAAAGCCGTTCAATATTGTTCCCACATCAACAAAAGAGGACAAACACAAAGATCAATTTTTCTTTTACCATGTATTTCTAAAGCAAACTCCCACTTCACTTTCTAACCTAGTAAAAGCAGAAGGACACTTTTGCCCCACTCCTGGACAAGGTAAATTAGCATCATTACCTATTCACTTCCCCTCTTTGCCTCCACTGCCCAAGAGTGACATTATCATACACAAAACGAATGTGTGGAAAGACACATCAAGAAATACAATTGACTTCAATCTACATTAAAACACGTTTTACCACTTGGGTCTCATATAGCAATATATTGAACTTCCTCTGCCAACTTCCTCTTCTTTGGAAAGCACTATCTCTATAGCCACATTAAAAAAAAAAAAAAAAAAAAAAGCAATTCTATACACTCAAGAAGCTCAGTTAGCCTGCTGATTTTATAAGTATCACCCAACATGAGAAATAGTACTTGAACAATAATTTGCCGGGAGCAGGGGTAAGATTAAAAGAGAACAAAAAAGATAAAAAAAGCATCTGGGAGGTTGCTTACCTTTAAAATTCTACACTGATGTGCCTCATAATGGTGTTTCAGACAATCACAAACCACATATACAAAGGTGGTGCCATAAGATTGTCATGGAACTGAGAAATTCCTATTAACTAGTGACCCCCTAGACTTCCTAACACCTTAGTGCAATTCATTACTCAAGTGTTTGTGGTGACGCTGATGTAAACAAATCTGCTGCACTGCCAGTCTTGTAAAAGTATAGCAGAGACAATTAGGTCCAGTACAATTACTTGTTGATGATAATAAATTACTATGCTACTGATTTATGTATTTTCTACACTATACTTTTTATCATTATTTTAGTGTATTCCTTCTAGTTTTATATATATATTTTTTTTAAAAATTAACTCTAAATGGCCTTGGGGAAGTTCCTTAGGAGGCATTCCAGGAGAAGGCATTGTTATCATAGGAGATGACAGCTCCATGTATGTTACTGCCCTTGAAAACCTTTTGGTGGGACAAGGTGTGAGGGTGGAAGACAGTGATAATGATAATCCTGAATGTGGGTAGGCCTAGGCTAAGGTATATGTTTCTGTGTAGTTTTTAGGAAAAAGGTTTAAAAAAGTAAAAACACAACATCTTTAAAAATTAGAAATAGAAAAAAGCTCACAAAATAAGGATATAAACACAATATTGTGCAACTATATAATGTGCTTATATTTTAATATTATAAGAGTCAAAAAGTTAAAAAAATTTAAAAATTATAAACTTTTTAGGACAAAATTATAGTAATCTAAAATTTATTAATGAAAATATTTTCAAATAAATTTAGTGCAGCCTAAGTGTACCGTATTTATAAAGTCTACAGTAGCATAATGTCCTTCATATTCACTCACCACTCATTCACTGAGCAATTGACTCATCCAGAGCAATTTCCAATCATGTAAGCTCCATTCATGATAAGTGCCCTGTACAGGTGTTCCATTTTTCATCTTTTATATCCTATTTTACTATATCTTTTCTACATTTAGACACACACATACCATTGTGTTAAAATTGCCTCCAGTATTCAGAATAGTAACATGTTGTATGAACTTGTAGCCTAGGAGCAATAGGCTATACAACATAGCCTAGGTATGTAGTAGGCTATATCATTTAGGCTTAAGTATATTCTATGATGTTCACCCAATGCAATTGCCTAATGATGCGTTTCTCTGAACGAACATAATTATAATGGTTTCACTTATGATTTCTCCACTTTTCAATTGTATGAAAGTGAGCATTCAGGAGAAACTATATTTTGAATTTTTATTTTTTCCCAGGCTAGCAATAAGTGGTACAATACTCTCTCAAGATGCTTTGCAGTAACAGCGAGCCACAGCTCCTAATCAGCCAGATCATCAGAAGAGGAAACACTGAATACTTGGCATCTTCCTAAAGAATACTATGCCTGCTAAACCATAGGCAAGTGTCACATTCCTCAGCACCGTCTACTTGCTATTCTCAACCCTCATCAGAAGAGAGAGAAACTGGGTACTCATTCTCTGTTGCAACCCCATCATCCAGCAATTAACTTTAGTTCAAGTCTTCAAGCATTCGTCAGACCTACAGTGCTTTCTGCTATGTGTGTTAATGGTGAGTACTCATACTACCATCCTGGTTTTCACTTTCAATGCAGTATTTAATATATTCCAGAAGCTATTCAGCACATTATTATAAAATAGGGTTTGTGTTAGATGATTTTGCTTCACTGTAGGCTAAATGTGTTCTGAGCACATTTAAGGTAAGCTAGGCTAAGCCACGATATTGATAGTTTAAGTGTATTAAATGTAATTTCAGTTTATATTTTCAACTTACCAAGACAAAACCCCAATTTAAGTTGAGAAACATCTGTGTGTGTTTATTTTTTAAGTTATAAATTTGTCTCTTTTTTGCATTTCTGTCTGTGTGCATATGAATATGTGTTTATATGTATGTATAGTGTGTATAGTGTGTGTGTATTTGCAAACATTTATACACACATACCTACAAGAAAAACAAAGCAATAAAGTAGTGGAGAACACTAAAAAGGTAATTTTGACTGGAGAGAGAAAAACGTAGAATCTAGCACTGTAGTGTCTGTCATATTCTCATACTTTTTCTCCAGTTAGGACAGCAATTTACCCCACAAAGAGTTACGCCAAACAGTAACAATGTAACATAGTTACATATCCATAACCTAGTAAGTGAAATGGAGTTGAGCGTTACATGATGAATTATACTTTAACAAACTCTGCTTGAGAATGAGCGATAGAACATTCATTCACTTATTTGACAAACATTTTAACTCTCATACAAAATTCAGAGCAAAAGGCAAAATAAATGTTATGCAAAAAATCAATGCAAAAGTCTCTTCATACAAAAAGAAAGGGGTAATTAAAACTGTGCAAATCAGTGGCAGCCGAGAGAAAGAGAGCATGTCTACATTGACCTTCCAGGAGGAAGAAGAATTTGAGAGGTGGGAGCATGGGCCTGAAAGGGGAAAAATTAAAGGGAGGTGAGAAGAGATTTCCAGAGTGAGAAAACAACAAAATAAGTAGTAGCTGGAATGCAAAGCTGATGAGTAATTCAGGACTTGGTGCTGGAGATAAGTTAACAGCAGCATGAAGTTCAGAGAGGCTGATACATTGGAAGCAGGGACTCCAGTTAGATGATTCTCTCAATTATCATTAAATAATTTTCCCTGTGCAGAGCAAATCTGACCTGAAGATGCTCAGTTAGACAGCTACAACTTAAAATAAATCAAGTAAATTATATAGACAATAACTGAAATCTATATGGGAGTGTTATTAATTCATCCAACACGTATTAATTGACTGTTTTGTGCCAAGAACTGTGCTCACTTCAATTATGGAGTAGAGAAATGCAAAAGGTCACCCACCAACAGGGTGTAGCATCAGAGTAAATACAGGGAAGTATCAGAATAAACATCTCACGGTTCTTAGAAATGAATCAATTGTGGTTGGGTGTGGTGCCTCATGTCTGTAATCTTAGCACTTTTGGAGGCTGATGTGAGAAGGCCATTTGAATCCAGGAGTTCAAGACCAGTCTGGGCAACATAGTAATACTCTGTCTCTACAAAAAATTAAAAAATTAGCTGGGCATGGTGGCATGCACCTGTAGTCCCAGGTATTTGGGAGGCTAAAATGGGAGAATCACTTGAGCCCAGGAGTTGGAAGCTGCAGTTAGCTGTGATGGCATCACTGCACTCCAGCCTGGGTGACAGGGCAGGGCCCTGTCTCTATAAAGGAAAAAATTCCAGCCTAATAGCATATGTCTTGTGTACCAAATGACTAAAATAAAGTATTCTGGAATAAGGAAGACAGGGAATAAATAGAGGGGAGGGTTGACAACATCCAATTGCTTCTGATCCTTTTCCAGCCTAATGCCAGAAAGAGAAATTTTAAAGTAAATTCTCTGGAATGTCTTTAATGATTCAATTAAAGTATGCTCTTATATTTCTGACATCACATGACATTATATTTCCTAACATTTCTTCATAAATACAAATTAGCACTTGCCATTACAGGCTTTCAATAATATACATCCAACTCAAAAACTCTGCCTTTTTTCTCAAAACCCAGCCTCACATGATGACGTAACATACAGCTCCTATGAAGAAAATATTTTAAGAAGATAAGTATTTTGTCCAAACTATTTATTTTTATTTATTTTTATTTTTTGAAACAGAGTCTCACTCTGTTGCCCAGGCTGGAGTTAAGTAATATGATCTCGGCTCACTGCAGCCTCCACCTCCCAGGTTCAAGCAATTCTCCTGCCTCAGCCTCCTGAGTAGCTGGGATTACAGGCATGCACCACCACACCCAGCTAATTTTTGTATTTTTAGTAGAGACAGGGTTTTGCTATGTTGGCCAGGTTGGTCTCAAACTCCTCACTTCAAGTGATCTCCCCGGCCTCAGCCTCCCAAAGTGCTGGGATTACAGGCGTGAGCGACCATGCCAGGCCCAAACTTTATTTTTAAATTATACAGCATGTTTGAAACAGGAGCTACCTTAAGAGAAATACAGATATTTAAGAATTTTAATATTTCAAGTAAAGGGCAATAGTGATAAATAGGTTTAGGAATGTACAAGGTAGCAGAAGCTACTGCCATTTCTTTGTCTTCTCCCTTATCTTCTCTTTTATTGTATTACTTTAGCCATCCTTTTGTCTCTAATGTTTCATTTTACTTGTTTTGCTTTTTTGTCTAATTGTCGTTTGCAATAGGACACGAGCCTAGCCAAATGATATCTGGGAATTCTGAATGTTTATGTGCGTTTGCATGCACACAACACACACAAACCCGGGCTCTCACTCCTCCAAACTACCTAGATTTTGCAACTGTTCTTCTCACCGGTCCTATAAGACATGTGCCAATGATGTCAGGAATCCTTGGTTTTCTCATTGCTTTCCTTTTTTATCTGCCTGCCTTCACTGAGACCATAGACTCCCCACCAGTTCCATTCCTCATGATCATGGCAGATTCCTTTCAGGAAGAATTTATAGCCTCTTAGTCCAAGTCAAACACTTTCCCTAACCAGTTGTATCACTTACTAGCTGGAGAAATCACTGAGGCTGACATTCTAAGTCTCTGTTTTCTCTACCTAAAAACCGGGCATAATAATAGTATCTATTTCTTAGATTTGTTACAAAAAATAATTAGGATATTGTACAAAGTGCACTTACATAGAAGTGCATTTACATATGTGTTAGTGACTGGTGCATAATTATTTTGCTATTTTTATCACTATCATTATACATTTATCATCACTTCCTTCAACATTATTGAAAAATTGATAAAATCATAACTTCATGAGCAAGTCTGACTCTTATTAGATTTTTTTTGTTGTTGTTTTTTATCACTCTGTTTAGGGACTTTAAAATTGTTTTTGTCATTTACATAAGATTTGTTTTATAAATCCCTGGCTCCCAAAGTGTGTACTAAGTCACCTGGGAAGCTGCAGAAAGCTAACAGAGGTATTCCTACATATTTTAACTTTTCCAAGACATGCTTAGACTCTACCAAAAAAGGATCATAGTATATTTCTTTCAATGACATTATGTATTTTCAAAGCTTGGATTTTACTTGTTGCTGTCTTCAAAAGTAAGCACACTGAGAAAATTAATGTAGAATAAGAAAGGGGGATGAAGGTCTTTGATCTGAATTCAAGTTCTGAGAAGTGGTGCATTGCCCATAAGAAACTGCACACATCCCATAAGTAAATAATTTTGGTTAAGAAATAGAAATATTTTCTTCTTTCAATTTATAAACATTAATTTTCAAACTGCTGATAAGTTTAAGACATAAATATGTATTAACACACTCCAAGCTAATACTCAAACGGGACCGTTAGGTGTTTTGCTTTATTTGTTTTATTGATCTAGGAATTACAGGAAGATATTACTTTGGGTGTCATAAACCAAGAAAATTTGGGCTCCCTGCTGGAAGTGTTTCACAATTCTAACTGCTTATTAGCATCATGCAGAATTAAATACAAATTTAACCTCACCAGGGAATGCTCCTATACCTGAGGACTCAGAAATACCACCAAAAATTATCTACGTGATAGATGACAAAACTAGAGAAAAGAAAGCCTTCTTCCAGAAGTTAGTTCCTATTCCAAAGTCAAGTCCTTCAAGATTATATTTTCACGAGATCATAAAAGTAACTTCTCATCATTTCTTTCTTCTTGTTTTCCCACTTGTATTTCGATCACATTTTGTCAATATTGAAAGTCAACATTCAAATAATTTTATCTTTAATGGAAAGGTAGGTCTTTTAGAACAGAAATTACCCAAAGCTTCACAATGTCTCTCCAAAGGAAAGTGTTAAAATGCTGATGCTAAGTCCTCTTTTCTCGGAGATTCTGATGCAGATAGCATAAGAAAAACACTTTAGAAAGTCTGGAGTTGAAAATATATGAAGCAATAACCATGAAACTCCCTAAGAACTTAGAAATAAAAAGTACTTCTGAAAATTAAACCACAAAATCAGTTAAGAATGTAAGAGGCCAAAGAAAAGATATGAAAATTCATTTTAAATTAAGAAATATTAAGATACTACAGTCAGACATATTTATATGTTTATATATTTATATACTTATATTTATATACTTATACACTTAAAGATAACATCCAAAGGACGTAGTAGCTTTTCAGTAGAAGGCATATAAATAATATTTGAAAGGTAGGCATTGCAGTGGTGTGACAGGATCAGCTGATGGCGACTATTGAGAACTGGATTGTGTGTATCCCAGCTGCATCTTTAGTGATATTGGTGGCCTCAAGTTAGTCATAACGGTAATATTTATACCACAAAAAATGACAAACCTACAAATTAGGATGGTTTTCCTTAAAGAACCAACTGTTAATCATTTATCAACAGGTCATTGAATACTGGAAAAACTCACCCAAACATGATTCAGAAAAGAAATTTCCCCAACAGGCATAATAAACATATTACATCTGCCTAGCACATCTATCTGTGTTGTTGAGACAAATGTAAATTTATACATAAAAATCTGATATTATTCAATGTTCATATCCCATAAACAATTCCCCCTGCTCTGTTTTCAAATTCTGATATTTCAGCTTCACATGAACGTTTCTTTTTAAAAGAGAGTAACACCATTGGACCACTTGATGTCTGTTCTACCTGAGGTATTAATCAAGTAAACTGCTATTCTAATCTATGCTACATTGAGAATTTAGTAATCATCATTATCAATTTAAGTCCAAGAAATTCAGCACACTGACAATCTTCAGTTTCTACAGGGAGGCTAATTGGCCAAGGCTGTAAACTGATGGCACTTCATATCCAGCTAGTTGGCCTTCTCTGAAGACACTAACCTCAACGTATAACTTCCATAAGAAGCAATTCATCTAGGATAATTACAGAGCAGTACTTCCTCAGATCAGACGAACTGTACTAGAGCAACTTTAAATAAAAAGTTGCTAGAAATTAATAATGCAATATTTTTTCCTTTTACTATGTAATATTTATATCAGTTAAATCCATATTTAAAAATTATGTCCTCTCTGTATAGCCATTCTTGAGGTCCTTATCGGCTAAGGAAACACAGTTATCAGATGCCTTCAACTACTCTACACCCAGGCAGTTAAAATACTAGAAACCAGTTAGCAGAAAGCAAATATCCACTTAGGCTCAAATCTTCAAAGTGCCAGGGAATACTGATTAATTACTTATAAACTTAGACACTTGAATGTGGAAGGTCAGCACTAGAAATATCATCAGTACAAAATATCTACCCTAAGGGGCAGAACAAGATTATTTGTCTACTCATTATTTCACCCTAGGGGTTCTACTGATTTGGCAAAGAAATTTGAAACTAAAACTCCCTTGATGATTGTCAGATTTATCATGTTCATTAGAAGAGATCACTACTAAAGATTTTTTTAAGAAGAAAACCCTTTTTAAACAGGGACATCATAATAATGTATGACTATGTTTCCAAAGATGACCTCTGGCGTGTATCTATGGATCCATACAGATGGTTTCTCAGGCCTAATGATTTACTGTCATTGAGACAAATGAAAAAATAATCCTGTAAAATTATAATTACTTACTACTTCTTAATCTAGATAGGTTTTTAATGATAATGCTTTACGAAGCTATATTCTTCTGATTCTAATGCACTATTTCAAGACAACCTACTTCAATAGCAAATGAACAAAAATGATTAGTAGGAATAGGAAAGATACATAGAGCATCCAAGTAAATGAAGCATTTTCATGAAAACTATTAAATTGATGAATTAGATTTAAATGTCACTGCCATTAAACTCTGTTTAATAAACGTCAAATAAATACTTTAGCAGTGCTCTACAGCCTTTGTGACTGTTACTGTATCTATCAGAGAAGGTATTACCAATCGTTTTTGCATAGTATGTGTTTTACCTAATAAAAAGATTTACTTGCCTTCCATGATTGTAATTTTCACCCCTGCTGCTAAAACTGAATTCTGAACACTATTGGGCTTGCAGGAAAACTTTGAGACAAGGTAAATTTTCCTCTAAAAAGTCTGTAAATTATTAACTGCCACATTCTATATATTATTAACCTTTTACAATATACTTTAACACATGCATGCAGACACACACACACACACACACAATGGAATAATTTAAATTATTTGATTAACCTGAAGGAAGATATAAAAGGAAAGAAAAAAATTGTATGGAAATAAAATATCAAGATGATAGTCAAACCCCAATTAAAAAGGAAATTGTCATACTGGTAGAGGGAGGAGTCATAAGTGTGCTATCCATAAGAAATGTACTTCAGATTCAAATACAGGCAGATTGAATAGAAAAGTTTAGGGTATATTCTCAGTGACCTATGAAGAGTATCGGATTTCTCAAATCCAAGGATATTCAGTCTATGTAGGAAAGTTTGATTCTCAGATCTCAAGCAAATGGGGATGATTTTGCTCAGTGGGTCACAGGCAACCCCTCAGCTAAGCTTTCCAGAAATGAAAGAGTAGATACAGGAAAAGAGCTCCCTTCTTTAAAGGATAATGCAATATCTAACTGTTTCAGAAGGAGTAGTTAACAGGTTTGTTGTTTGAACTGTACACTGTAAAAATGAAGTAGATCTGAATTACTTAGAGGATGGGGTACCAACCTACATGCAGGGTTACACATGAGAAATGGGCATTAAAGCTTCCTACTACAATTACAAATTTAACTAATCTCTTAGCTTTGTCAGTTTTTACTTCCTGTTTCTTCCTCATGAATTCACTTTTAAATCATTATAAAATTTCCAATTATATCTCTATAATATTTTTTGTCCTGAGGCCTGCTTTTTCTTATCTTTTTATAGACACACTATATTTTATGTATATATTTTGATTACCATATATTTTTCTAACTTTTCTATTGAATCTGCCTGTATTTGAATCTGAAGTACTTTTCCTTTAGATAGTATACCTATGACTCCTCCCTCCACCAGTGTGACAATTGCCCTTTTAATTGGGGTTTGACTATCAGCTTGATATTTTATTTCTATACAATTTTTTTCTTTCCTTTTGTATCTTCCTTCAGGTTAATCAAATAATTTAAATTATCCCATTCTATTTCCACTATTGGTTTTTTATGTTCTTTAAGTACTTGATTTTGAGATTATAGTATGCATTCTTACAATGTCACAGTCTGGAAACAATTTGTGTTACTTCAGGCAAAGTGTAAGAAATTTATCACTGCATAATTTCATTAAACCTCTATTTTTGTTATTTTGTTATTTGCATTTGTTTCAGTATATGTTATAAACTCCAGGATTATGATATTAAGTATTTTTTAACTTTTTTTTTTTTTTTTTTTTTTGCTTGAGAAGGTCAGTTCTCTATTAAAGAAATTAAGATAAGAAATTCAGCCAGGGGCGGTGGCTCACGCCTGTAATTCCAGCACTTTGGGAGGCCAAGGGAGGTAGATCAGGAGGTCAAGATATCAAGACCATCCTGGCCAACATGGTGAAACCTTGTCCCTACACTAAAAATACAAAAATTAGCTGGGTGTGGTGGTGCATGCCTGTAGTCCCAGCCACTCAGGAGGCTGAGGCAGGAGAATCACTTGCATCCGGGAGGCAGAGGTTGCAGTGAGCCAAGATCGGGCCACTGCACTCCAGCCTGAGTGAGACTCCATCAAAGGACAGAGTGAGACTATCTCAAAGAAAAAGAAAAAAGAAAAAAAAAAGAAATTCAGAAATTCAGAAAAGTCTTTCATATTTATCTATACATTTACCACTACTAGCTCTTTTCATCCCTTTCAGTAGATTCAGATTTCGGTTGAGTATTAATTCTCTTCAGGTTAAAGAACCTCTTTTACCATTTCTTTCTTTTCATTTTCATTTGTCATATTATTTATTTTTCTTCCAACCTTTATTTTAGGTTCAGAGTGTACATGTGCAAGTTGGTTACATGAGTAAATCGTGTAGGAGTTTGATATACAAACGTTTTCATCACCAAGGTAGTGAGCATAGTACTCAATAGGTAGTTTTTCAATCCTCAGGCTCCTTCCATCTTCAACCCTCAAGTAGGCCCCGGTATCTATTTTTTCCCTCCTTGAGTTCGTGTGTACTCAACGTTTAGCTCCCACTAATAAGTGAGAGCATGCTGAACTTGGCTTTTTGTTCCTGTGTTAATTTGCTTAGAATAATGGCTTCCAGCTGCATCCATGTTGCTGTGAAGGACATGACTTCATTCTTTTTTTTTTTTTTTTTTTTTGAGACGGAGTCTTGCTCTGTCGCCCAGGCTGGAGTGCAGTGGTGCAATCTCGGCTCACTGCAAGCTCCGCTTCCCTGGCTCACGCCATTCTCCTGCCTCAGCCTCCCGAGTAGTTGGGACTACAGGCGCCTGCCACCACACCTGGTGAATTTGTTGTATTTTTAGTAGAGATGGGGTTTCACCGCATTAGCCAGGATGGTATGGATCTGCTGACCTCGTGATCTGCCTGCCTCAGCTTCCCAAAGTGTTGGAATTACAGGCGTGAACCACCGTGCCCAGCCACTTCATTCTTTTTAAGGTCAGAGTAGTATTCCATGGTGCACATTTCTTTTCTCCAGTTCCTCAGTGGTTGCCAAAAGTGGTACAATAAACTTATGTTTGCATGTGCTTTTATGGTAGAGCAATTTATTTTCCATTTGGGTAAATACCCAATAATGGGATTGCTGGGTCAAATGGTAGTTCTATTTTAAGCTTATTGAGAAATCTCTAAACTGCTTTTCATAGGGCTGAATTAACTTACAGTCTTACCAGCAGCATGTAAGTGTTGCTTTTCTCTGAAATCTTGTCAATATCTATTATATTTTTACCTTTTAATCATAGTCATTCTGAGTGGTTTGAGAAGGTATTGTGGTTTTAATTTGCATTTCTCTAATGATTAATAATGTTGAGCATTTTTTTCATGTTATTTTGACCACTTGTATGTCTTCTTTTGGTAAGTGTATGTCCTTTGTCCATTTCTTAATGAGTTTGTTTTTTCCTTGTTGATATGTTTCAGTTCCTTATAGATTCTGGATATTAGATCTTTGTCAGATACATATTTTGCGAATATTTTCCCCCATCTTTTTGTGGGCTGTTTACTCTGTTGATAGCTTATTTTGCTGTGTAGAATCTTTTTAGTTTAATTAAGCCCCAACTAATTTTTGTTTTCATTTCCGTTGCTTTTGGAGTCTTTGTCATAAAATCTTTGCCTAAGCCTATGTCCAGAATGATATTTCCTATGTTTCTTTTAGGGTTTTTATAGTTTTAGGTTTTACATGTAAGTCTTTAATCCACCTTGAGTTTATTTTTGCATATGGTAAAAGGAAGGGGTCTAGATTCAATGTTCTGCATATGGCTAACCAGTTATCCCAGCACCATTAACGGAATAAGGTGTCCTGAACAGACCTGAATAAACATTTCTCAAAGGAAGACATATAAAAGATCAACAGATATAAGAAAAAATGCTCAACATCTCCAATCATTGAATTAAAAACAATTAAAACCACAATGAGATATCACCTCATAGCTGTTAGATTGGCTGTTATCAAAATGATGAAAGATAATAACTGTTGGCAAGGTTGTGGAGAAAAAGGAACCTTGCATGCTGTTGATGATATTGTAAATTAGTACAGTTATTTTGGAAAACAGTATGGAGGTTCTTCAAAAAAATAAAAAATAGAATTATCATATGATCCAGCAATGCCATTTCTGGGTATATATCTAAAGGAATTAAAATTAGTATGTTGAAGAGATGCTTGTACTCCTGTGCTTATTGCAGTATTATTCACAATAGCCAAGATATGGAAACAACTGAAGAGTTCAACAATGCGTTAAAAAATGTAGTCTATTATAGAATACATAATGGAATAATATTCAGCCATTAAAAAGTAGGAGATTCTGTAATTTGTGACAACATGGATGGACTTAGAGGATATTAAACTAAGTGAAATAAGCAACACACATAAAGACAAATGCCACCTGATGTCACTTATATGTGGAATCTAAAAATGTCTAACTCATAGATGTAGAGAGTAAAATGATAGTTACCAGAGGTTGTGGGGCAGGATTGTATGTAAAGAGGGCAGATAAGGAAACGGAAGACTTTGGTCAAAGGGTACAAAGTTTCAGTTAGACAGGGGAATGGGTCTGGTGATCTATTGTACAGCTCGGTGACTTTAGTTAATAATAAGTATATTAACTAAGTTATGATTGATTATTGAGACATAATATTTTTAATTGACAAATAATAATTGTCAGACAAACTGACAGCTATAAGGTCATATATTATTGTGATTTTCAACTGTATTTAATCCAGTGATTAGAGATGTTGAGCATTTTTTCTTATAACTGTTGGTCATTTATATGTCTTCCTTTGAGAAATGTCTCAATAATCAGTAATGTATTGCTTATTGACCATTCCAGAATGCATACATATATCAAAACATTACATTGTACCACATAAATATATACAATTGCTATTTGTTCAATTAAAAATAAAAAAATAAAACCATTCTTACCTATTCAGCAAAAGAAGTCACCAGAGCATCTCTGCCAGGCAATATTTCCTTAGCTTACTCATACTCAAGGGGAAGAAAGAAAAATTTACTTAAGAATGTGTTAGGCACAATAATGCTCCACTCTTCTAAGCCCAAATATGCCCACATCCTAATCCCCAGAAGCTGTGCATGTTATTTTACATGGCAAAGGGGAATTAGATTGCAAATGAGATTCATCTAAGGTTGCTTACATTTTAACACAGAGATTATCCAGGTGAGCAAATGATAATCATGAGAATCCTTGAATATGAAAGAAGGAGGTAGAATGCAAGAGTCAGAGGGAGCTGTGACTACAGAAAATGGTCAAAGAGATTCAAATTTCTTCCTTTGAAGATTAATGAAGGCGGCCACAAGCCAAGGAATGTGTTTGGCCTCCTGAAGCTGGGAAAGGCAAGTAAACAGATATCACCCTGCAGCTTCCAGAATGGGATGCAGATCTGCTGATACCTTGAGTTTTCCAAGACCTGCATTAGACTTCCAATCTGTAGGAGTTGGAATTATTATCCAACTCCTATATGGAAATATTATCTGCAAAGATAATACATTTGTTTTTCTTTAAGGTAATAAAACATGGTAATATTTTTACAGTAGCAATAGAAAACTAATCTGAAATGTTTCTAATATATAATAAACTAGGATAACATCTTTATTTAAAATCTATACTGAAATAACAAGTGAAAGATGTGTACAATCTGAAGAGAAACACGAAGTAAAGATATTTACATTCCTACGATCATTGCAATATTATTCACAATGGGAAAGATATCAAAATAATCTACATGATGGTCAGTATGAATAGATAAAAAAATTGTGCTCTATATACGCAATGGAATACTATTTACCTTCAAGAAAAAAAGGAGATCTTGCCATGTGCAAGAACACAGATGAAGCTAGAGGACATGTTCAATGAAATAAGTTGGAGAGAGAAAGAAAAATACTGCATGATCTCACTTATATGTGGAAGATATAAAAGAGAAATAAATCAACTATATAAAAACAAGGAATAGAAAGATGATTGTCAGGAGTGGGAGGGAGGGGAAATCAGAAGATATAGATAAAATGGTAAAGAGATACAGTTATCTAGAATAAATAAGTTTATAGATCCAATGTACCACATGATGACTCTAGTTAATAATACTGCATTATGTACAGAAATTTGCTAAGAAAGTAGATTTTAGGTGATCTTATGTGGTAAGAGATGAGTGTATGCACATTTATGGGCACATACTCACATAAATGGTAACTGAGACAATGGATATGTTAATTTACTCAACTGTAGTAGTCACCTCGCCATGTATTTCTATATATACATATATATATATATAAACATTCTGTATATCTTAAATGTATGGTTATATGTGGCATAATGATGTTTTTAGTCAATAGACCACCTATATAATGGTGGTCGCATAAAATTGCAATTAAGCTGAAATATTCCTTTTGTCTAATGACATCATAGTCATTGTAATATAATGTCATAGCACAACATTTTCCTCACGTGATGTTGCTGGTGTGAACAAAACTACTGCATGGTCAGCTCTGTAAAAGTATAGCATATACAATTATATACAGTACACAATATTTGATATGAAAACATAAACATCTATGTTACTGGTTTATGTATTTACTATACTATTTATTGTTAGAGTGTACTTCTACTTATGTTTTTAAAAAGCTTACTGTAAAACAGCCTCAGGCAAGTCCTTCAGGAGGTATTCCAGAAGACATTGTTATCACAGGAAATGACAGCTCCATGCATGTTATTGCCCTTGAAGACCTTTCTGTGGGACAAGATATAGATGTGGATGACAGAGATATTGATGACCCTGACTTTGTGTAAACTAATGAGTGTTTTTGTGTCTTAGTTTTTATCAAAAATTATTAATATTTAAATTTAGAATTGGCACATAATATACTTAGTTATGGAGTTGTATTTGTCCATTTGGCTAACTACAAAGAAATACCTGAGACTGAGTAACTTTAAAGAAAAGATATTTAATTGGCTCACAGTTCTGCAGGCTGTACAGGAAGCATGCATGGCTTCCGGGGAGGCTTCAGGAAGCTTTTACTCATGGTGGAAGGTGAAATGGGAGCAGGCACATCACATGGCAAGAGTGGGAGCCAAATAACAAAGGAGTAGGTGCCACACACTTTAAATTACGAGATCTAGTGAGAATTCAATCCATATCATGAGGACAGCACCAACCCATTGAGATGAGGGATCCATCTTCATGACCCAAACCCCTCCCACCAGATGCCATCTTCAAGAGTGGGGATTGCATTTCAACATGAAATTTGGAGAGGAAAATCATTCAAGCTATATCAGGAGTACGGTGTGACATTTCAGTGCATGTGTACTTTGCATGAGATCAAATCAGTGTAATTACCATGCCCATCACTTTAAACATTTATTATTTCTTTCTAGTGACAACACTCAAAATCTTTTCTTGGAGCTATCTTGAAATATACACAACACTGTTATTTTCACTTTACTCTGAAATAGAACAGCAGAATTTATCTTTCCTGTCTAATGTAATGTTTTACTCATTGACCAATCTCTCTCATTCCTTGCTCCCCACACCACACCTGCCTCTGTTAATCATCATCCTACTCCCTGTTTCTATGAAATCAATTAGTTTCCTATATGAGTGAGAACACTCATTGTTAGTCTTTCTGTGCCTGGCTTATTTCACTTTACATAATGTCCTTCAGATTCATTCATGTTGCCACGAATAAAGGAGATTCATTCTGTTTTAAGGCTGAACAGTATTCCATTTGTGTGTGTGTGTGTATGTGTGTGTGCACACCACATTTTCCTTACCCACTCATCTGTACATGGGCATTTAAGTTGATTCCATATCTTGGCTATTGTGGATGAAATGGTGCTGCAATAAAAAACATAAGAGTGTAGATATTTCCTTAACATACTGATTTCATTTCCTTAGGACATATACTCAGAAATGAAACTGTTGGATCATATGGTAGCTCTATTTTTAATTTTTTGAGGAACTTCCACACTGTTTTCCGTAATGACTGTGCTAATTTACATTCCCACCAACAGTGCATAAGAGATCTTTTTCCACATCCTGTCAGCATTTATTTTTTGTCTTTTTGATAATAGCCATTCTAAATAGGGTGAGGTGATATCTCATTGTAGTTTTGATTTGCATTTTCCTAATAATTAGTAATGTTGAAGATTTTTTATGTATCTGTTGACTATTTTTATGTCTTCTTTCGGAAGTATCTGTTCAGGTCTTTTGGTCATTTGTTAATTGAATTTTTTTTTTCTTTTTTTGCAATTCAGTTGCTTGAGTTTCTTATATATTTTAGGTATTAACTCCTTCAAGATGCATAGTTTGCAAATACTTTCTCCCATACCATAGGTTGTCTCTTCACTGTACTGATTGTTTCCTCTACTGTGAGGAACCTTTTAAGTTTAATGTAATTCCATTTGTCTGTTTTTGCTTTTGTTTTCTGCATTTTGGGGGTCTTATTAAAAGGTTTTAAAAGTAAAAATTTAAAAATAGGAGAAAGTTTACAGAATAGGAATATAAAGAAAGTAAATATTTTTGTACAGCTGTCCAGTGTGTTTGTGTTTTAAGCTAGGTGTTATTATAAGAGTCCAAAAGTTAAAAATTATATAAAGTAAAAATACTACAATAAGCTAATGTATTATTGAAGAAAGAAAAATACTTCTTATAAATTTTGTGTAGCCAAATATATAGTGTTTATAAAGTCTATTGTAGTATACAGCAATGTCCTATCATTTCAAATTTACTCCTCACTCACCTGGAACAATTTCCGGTCTTGCAAGCTCCATTTATGGTAAGGACCCTATAGAGATGTACCATTTTTTATACCATATTTTTACTGCATTCTTTTTTATTATTTAGATGTTCAAATATTTACCATTTTATAAAAACTGCCTATAATATTTAGCACAGGCTTATAGTCTAGGACCAATAAACTATACCACCTAGTCTAGTTATGTTGTAGGCTGTATCATTCAGTTTTATATAAGTACATTCTATGATGTTTGCACAACAAGGAAATTGCCAAGGATCGATTTCTCAGAAACATCCCTGTCATGAAGTGACAGAAAAACTGTATACAATAATAAATAGAAAAGAAAGAGAAAGACAGAAGGAAGGAAGGGAAGGGAAGAAGAAATGAAGAAAAGAAGAAGCTCAATGGAGTTAAAAGAACAGGAGAGCAGAGTACATCATGCTGCTTATATTTAGCAAGAGATAGAGAAATGGCAGTAGAATAATGCTTAATAAAAAGGCAGTAACGGGTTGGGTGTGGTGGCTCATGCCTGTATTCCCAGTACTTTGGGAGGCTGAGGTGGGCAGATCACTTGAGGGCAGAAGTTCAAGACCAGCCTGGACAACATGGTGAAACCCTGTCTCTACTAAAAATACAAAAATTAGCCAGGCACAGTCCTGTAATCCCAGCTACTCAGGAGGCTGTGACACAAGAATTGCTTGAGCCTGGGAGGCAGAGGTTACAGTGACCTGAGATAGTGCCACTGCACTCCAACCTGGGCAATAAAGCAGAACTCTATCTACAAAAAAAAAAAAAAAAAAAAAAAAAAGGTAAAAAAAGGCATTAACATACACGAACATCCTTAACACCTGTATCTGCAGCCTGCGTATTTAGACTTTTACTATTTAACAAACATGAAATATCATAAAAGTTTTGAATACCTGAGTAGCCTGCTATTAACCAGAAAATTTTCTAAATGCTATTGTTCAGTTGTATTAAGTGACTACATCTGCATTTCATTGAGGAACACGGCGACATACTTCTCCAAATTCACAGTAGTAGCCAGGGATAGCCAGGCACAACTGGAATCTCATGACTGTGTCCATTCCATTTAACCCCTTATATTGAATAGGCTAGTTGGTTATCATGTCTAAATTACATATTTAGGCAGAATAATCTAAACAAATTATATATTCATATATATTTACATCAGTCAGAACAAATCATGTTCCCTCCTGTGTTACTCATTGTAGAGAGGGGTAGGAGAGGAAGTGGGTTCTAATGAGTCATCAGACCTAAATCTCATTAATAGTAACTAAAGCAGTGCATATGTCAGCAGAAAGTGTACCTTGAAAATTACAAGGAAGAGACATTATACAAAATGATTTAATTTTAAATTTAGACTATAGCTAATCACTAGACAGAGCGGGTTCACTATGGGAATCTAAAGCTAAGCATCCAAGTCTTTAAATTTTTTTTGTTTAGACAACTACTAAACACTGGAGTGAAACTAAAGTTAGAAAGTAATCAACATTATGCTTTTTCTTTCAATTGAAAAGGAAAATGCAGTTCTGATTTAGCAACTGTGGCTTATAATTTCTTTTAATTCCCCCCTCCTCTTCCATGTTAACAAGGCTCTTCATTTAGCTGGTGGAGGTAACTAGTAATACAAGCTTGAATTAACACACAAAAAGGCATTATCAGAAAGCACTACATTCTCATATATGATATCAAGATTATATTTTTTAATTCAAATTAGAATAAAGGTCTTTACCCTTCCTAGAAATAGATTTGTTGCGTTTTGATCTTTGTGTATTTTTTACGATTTCCTAGATATTTTCTTCCCACTCCATTAGTTTCATAGTGAATTTTCCTTTTGCTTTATGATTATTCACTTCAGTACAGATCAGTGTTTTATCTTAATAGATAAGTTTAGAAATTTCATACTTTAAACATCTCTGCTTTGCTCAGTGTTTTTAAAATATGATTTTTGTTTCTACCAATCAACATCCTATCCTTCCTTCCCACCAAAGGAAAAAAAATATGGAGAAGAGATGCATGAAGGTCATCACCGAAGAGTCATAAACCATTGTGAATAATGTCAAAACTATAATTTAATTAGTGCCCCATCTGTCACTTTCTGTTTGACGAGCACTAAATGTCCAATTATCATTTAATATCTTCTCTAATCAGTTCTGGCAAATTTTGCAGGCACACAAGAGATGACATTAATAGATGAAAGTGAGGCTACTCTTGCCACATTATCAGAAATTTTGAACAGCACTGACTTACAATGGGGAAGGTAAGAATTTATTCCAATTAGTGGTAACCTTTTATATCAATAAAGTTGTGGGGTGTATAAAACAAAGAATTTTCTTTGTTCTCACAAGAAGTTAATAAAATAGTCCTACATGTAATTCTGTAGAAATTCTTGTATAGATTCCAATATTTCAAAAAAGCTAGTTATTTACTCAACCATCTTTGATGCAGTGTCTTTGAAAGCCATCTACTTCTGGGGTAGTCTTCTGCCTTCTGTAAACCAGTTTTTCCTCAGACAAAGGCATTGTTTGTATACACTGCATCCCTAGGGAGTTTTGTAAGGTAGAGTATACGCTGAATCAATTTTGGACATTGTCTCTTATTAAACGAAAACATGATTCAGAGACTCTTTACCTAAAAATAATAATACTGTAACTTTTACCTAATTTATGTGGCAGGGAAATTAATTGAACTCTCACAAATTTGTTTTCCATTGCTCACCCCCCTCAAAAAAAATTACAACAGCATTCCATTTCTGGCTGTGACTGATAATTTGATTTAATTAGAAAAAAAAATGGAACCACAACCCAAAGGCTTTTAACTGTTGTCAAATCATTAAAGGCCTTTAATAACCCATGCTCCATATTTATCACTAATATTAACGTTTTCCCTTGTGATTATTCTTTTACTTTAAGATGAGAAAAAAAATAGACTTTTATTATTGACTGAATAGGAAAAAACATCAAGAAATTTCAGATTTTTCCAGAGAATAATTTTAACAGAGAAGATTGTTCTACATATGAGAAACTGAGGCCAAGAGAGTTGGTTGACTTGCTTAACACTGGAGCAAGCATATTAGCAATTTTAAATGACATCTTCCTATGTTTTATATTATGTATAAATATTCATGTAATCAGAATTCAGTATAAGGTATATATCTTAAAGATTAAAAATAAAAACCCTGAACTCTACTCAACCTTTATAACAAGAAAATACATTCATTCAACATGTATTTTGTTGCTGAAGTGCTGGATGTTTTAGCGAGAAGATAATGGGCTTAATTTAATTTGGATTCTAAATAGTAAATTTTGAATTTGAATTTAGAGAAGCAAGTCACTTCATTTAGAATTATGGCATAATTGATTGGTTCCCGAAAAAAATTCTTAATTAAAAAAATAGAGTCTTAGATCATATAGGTCATCTGTATATGTTTTTGAAGTAAATATCTGTGAAATATTTGACACATTCTAACAAGATCTGTTCCCTGTGGTCTTTTGAGCCCCTTCTCCTCCAGCGATGCCTCTCATCTTTTAACTGCTAATGTATACACTTAAATGGAAAAAGATCAGACAGTCATGTCTATAGGCCTGTAATCTAAAAAATAATAAGCAAATTATCAAACAAAATCTTATGTAGCCTCAAATATAAATGTTTATAATCACATGAGAAATTACAGTTACTCCCTATTGATTCAAAATTGACTTATTAGGTTTTTCTAATATGTGTTTTCATTAATGATCAGTAAAGACTTCTCCTGGCCGTCTTTCTCCTTTAATGAGAAAGTACATTTCATAGAAAATTTTGGGCCCAGTCACAACCTTCTTTCTAAGTGAAGTGATTTGCTTTTCCACAAAAAGGTGACCCGTTCTACAAAAATGCTCTGAAGAAACTGACACTATCTGCTGCCTGGTGGTTGCTAATAAGAAAAAGAAAGGTTTTTGACAAGTCTTCCCCAGTGATCATGACTAGAGATTTAAAATGAAGCTCCTTACCTTATAATATGTGTTTAAGTTATATTTCTTCTGGGAAAAATATTGTTGCTAAAGCATTTATATCCCTAAAAGTTTGAAGCCAAGATTAGACTGACTGATTATGGATTGAGTTCAGCAAAACTTTGTTAGGCTGTTGTGCTTCTGTTTGACTCCTATTTATTCTGCCTACCCAAAAAGACAATTTGGTTTAAAGTATTTAAGAACAGAATCTTGTATTCCGTGACTTTGGCAGAGAAAGGAGAAGGGAGTTGTACCATTAGTGTACCTGAGGGTAAGTTCTCATTATGTGCATCTCTGTGTGTTTCCTTTGACCTATAACTTGTAAAAACCTTCTGACGTTATGAGCCAGAACTTCCATTGTCAGATTTGTAAAACCCCAGCAGGAAGATCCAAAGTCACAACTAAAGGAAATTCTGTTCTTTTTCAAAAAAGGTAAAATGAAGCAGCAAATTTAAATGCCGAAGTAATCTTTCCTCATAGGAACAGTTTAATATATAAGCTCTATTCTAGGTGATGGAATATTATTAATCCAAAATGCTACCATTACATTGCATCCTTCAAAGAGCAGCCTCAATTCAAAAATATAGTGTGGGACTCTGTGAAAAATGTTTCTAAACTCTTAACCCTATATTATGAAATGGACTTTAAGTATTTGGAGCCAAGGAGCTCATTCAGCTAACTCATCAGTATGTGTTTCTATTTCTTAATTAAATACTCATATTTGAAATATCTTTCCCAAATATTGGGGAACAGGTAAAAGGACACTCCCCTATCAAAAAAGCATGTGTTTCACCTTGGCTTGGAAGTCTCTGGTCACTTCTGGGTGTGTTGCCAGAGGAGCATCACCTTTATAAGCAAAGAACAGCTGTCAGAGACCAAAAGATGTACAGATAGAAACCTCAATTTTTTTTACTGGTTCACTCACTAGCTTTTATGTTCAGTTCCTCATGTTAACTTCCTGCTCATTTTTTCACATAAGACTAAGTGGATTATGTCTTAATTTAATTTAATTTAATTTAATTTGGGAGAGCTAAATAGTTAAACATGAGGCCAAAGTACATAAGAAAGTGGCAGCCTTTTATTGCAAATATGCACACACTCTCGGGCAATGTTCTGTGGTCCTCAGGTATGGGGCCAGGGAAGTCACGCCGGCGCTCTAGGGTGAGGTTCTCTGGTCCACAAGTAGGAGGGGCCGAAGAAGTCACGGCGGCTCCTGCCGGTGGCAGACTTTTATGCATTGTTACTGGAAGGGGGAGGGCAGTGGGCAGGATGAGGGCGTGATAGGGGCGTCTCCATAGGCGTGGCTGGGTAAGTTTCGATCTCTTTGGATTGACGTCACCTGGCGCATGGTCGGTTGTCCTGCACATTCCCGGCGCAGGAAAGTTGGTGATGAAGAAACCGGAAGCCATCGGGACTGTGCCATCTTGTTCACCTTCCTCCATTTTGTCCCTTCTCCTTCACCCAAACAGATTACATATGGGAAACGAGACGAAATATCTATGGTGTGTAACAGAGCTGCAAACTCCTAGGAACGGGACATGTGGTTTCTGCTGTGTCTGATCTCAGTGTTTTCAGGGACTGATGATTTCTAGAGAGTTATCATGGGAGGTGAGATGCTTTAGAAGAGGCTAGAGCCTGTTAGTCAATAAACCCTAAATTCACTCTCCCTGAAAAGTGCCAAATTGTCTCACAATCAGAGGGCATTCACTTCAATTCTCTGTAGGCTATTGCACACTAATAACTAATTAAACACAAATTTAAATCAGAAAACCAAATAACTCAGTAGACAAAGTGTCAAGAGAGGGCATTTCTCAATTTTCTAAAGTTCCATGAACTTTAATTAAGACCTCTGAAAATCTATATCATTCTGTGAATTAACTGAAATTTTAATGACTTAAACTTCATGTGATTATTCATTTACAGAAAATAAGTACCTAAGAAAAACAGAACTTGTGGGCGACCATCTGAAATTTTCATTTCTTAATAATCTCCAGTCAAAGCCAAACCTTTTTGCCTCTCAAACAAAAAATTAACTGAATGGAAACAGCATCAACATTAAAACACTACAGTATCCTTTTCTAAAAGATAGAATATCAAGACATGCAATGTAAAGGTTAGAAAATATTTTCCCAACTCTTACATTTTAGAAAAAGTATAAATCTTAAATATTCAGGCTATGATTTTATCTCAATATGACCTACTATAACCCCAAAATCATCAAAATAGACTTACAAAGAGGTGAGTTCAACTAATGTAACACATTTCACAATAACATTATAAATGTTCAATGCAATAGTTTTGCTGTCATTATTTGTTTGAATTAACTCTTTAAAACTCAGAAATGTGCTAGTTAAGGTATTTCTGCTTCTTTATATGTAACAATGTCCCAAGAGCCTGAAAAAAAAAAATAACAAAACTTCAGCGGAAGCTCATCTGACTATCTACAGGAAGTACCACAGTGAGCAAACAAATCTGACTCCTGGTTTAAAATCTAGGGTGCATCACTTTGGATTTGTAAATATTAAGCTCTCACAACCCTGAACTTCACTGTCTGATCCAGCACCAAAACTTATTTCCAAGTTCCCAAGAAAGGCAAAGGTAATTTGACCCATTCACAGAGAGGATTACCAACACAGTGAAAAACATTGAAAAATTTGCATGAACAAGTACAGTAAATAATATTGCCTCATTAAAATTCAAGCTGTGGCTTCTAAACCAGATGGGTTAGCAAAAATATCTACATAGCTCATGAAGGAAAATAGCCTATTTGCATTAAGAAAAAAAACACCAGAGTTTAGACAACATTCTGTAAAGCAAAAATATCTTGATGATAATCATGAACATTTTACCTTAAAGAAACACAAACCCTACTTATTTTAATATAAATGTATACTTTTGAATTGAGTATAATTTTATCAGATTGAAAAATTATTTACCTTGTGAGAACTAGGAAACAAAAACGTAAAAGGCTTTTTTACTTTTTCAGTATTAATTGTAATGGTCTAAATTAAATGACTCTGACTTCTGCAAATAAAAACTAAACAAAATGGGTAATGAGTATTGTGCTTTATCAATGTGAATAATCTTAATGTAACTAAAGAAAGCAAGACGCTTTTTATTCAGTGTGCTCATCAATCAGTACCTTATACTCAGTGATGGCATGCATATCTTGTAGGAAAATTTTGAAAAAAGAGATAGATGATTTTTGGAAAACAAACTGGGAAATGAGATTTTTCCCTCATATTTTAAGCAAGAAATCTACATTTTTTTTTTTTTTTTTTTTTTTTTTTGAGACGGAGTCTCGCTCTGTCGCCCAGGCTGGAGTGCAGTGGTCAGATCTCAGCTCACTGCAAGCTCCGCCTCCCGGGTTCACGCCATTCTCCTGCCTCAGCCTCCCGAGTAACTGGGACTACAGATGCTCGCCACCTCGCCCGGCTAATTTTTTGTATTTTTTAGTAGAGACGGGGTTTCACCGTGTTAGCCAGGATGGTCTCGATCTCCTGACCTCATGTTCTACCCGTCTCGGCCTCCCAAAGTGCTGGGATTACAGGCTTGAGCCACCGTGCCCAGACACATGTTATTTTTATTTTGTTAATGTGAAAAACAAAATATGCAAAATTTTTATAAACAATTCTACTATTGAAGTTTTAAAAAAGTTTCTATGAAACAAGCTCAGCAAGAAGATCCACTGTGAGGGTCTTTTTCATGTTTTTAAAGATAAAACATATAAATGTAATTTTTAAACATATTTTAATAAGGTTATTTTAAGCATAACACTTCAGTGATTTGAATAAGCAAATAAAATTAACATTTTAAGCTGCCCCTATAATATCTCCCATTTAATTTGTTTTGGATATTAAATCACAATTTAATCAATAATGCAATAATTTGGATATGATTTTAACAGCTAAATGGAATGCTTAACTTTTGTCTCTTCAAGTATAGATTTTGCCTATATATGGAAATACCTCTGCTTTCCACCACACAGAATAAATCCCAGTAAGTTACAAAGCATATATAAGATAAGTTTAAGTGATAATGAGACAGGAATAATATAGGGTGGTTGCAGGAGAATAGAAAATTCCAGGCAGCAGTTTCATATAACTAGCGAAAGTAAACTGCTGAAATAGCCATAGAAGCTAGGAGCTGATGAGACACTGAAAAATGAAGGGTGTGGCCCAAGTTGGCTAAGACTGACAGGACCCAACATAGCATGGATTTGACCTGGGTTTCATCTAGGATGTCATTATATGCTCATTAACATATTAAATCACGCATTCACTGGCACCATGACAGTTCCAGGCACACCCATATTTGGTGTAAAAATGGGTGGCACCACAATTCCAAGACATCTCCACCTTTTTCCAGAAATCTTCATGAATATTCCACCCT
Organism: Mandrillus leucophaeus; assembly: GCF_000951045.1. Classification (NCBI taxonomy): domain Eukaryota; kingdom Metazoa; phylum Chordata; class Mammalia; order Primates; family Cercopithecidae; genus Mandrillus; species Mandrillus leucophaeus. Next base: position 2,558,151 of record NW_012104087.1, read on the forward strand.
GTCAGGCCTCTGAGCCCAAGCCAAGCCATCACATCCCCTGTGACTTGCAGCTTTATGCCCAGATGGCCTGAAGTAACTGAAGAATCACAAAAGAAGTGAAAATGCCCTGTCCTGCCTCAACTGATGACATTCCACCACAAAAGAAGTGGAAATGGCCGGTCCTTGCCTTAAGCGATGACATTATCTTGTGAAACTCCTTTTCCTGGTTCATCCTGACTCAAAAAACTCCCCCACTGAGCACCTTGTGACCCCCACTCCTACCTGCCAGAAAACAACCCCCCTTTGACTGTAATTTTCCTTTACCTACCCAAATCCTATAAAGCGGCCCTACCCTCATCTCCCTTTGCTGACTCTCTTCTCGGACTCAGCCCGCCTGCACCCAGGTGATTAAAAAGCTTTATTGCTCACACAAAGCCTGTTTGGTGGTCTCTTCACACAGACACGCATGACACACCCCTTGGTTAAAAAAACCCATAAAAGTAGAAAACCCAAACTCCACTGTGCAACTCTCTCTTGAGTACACCTGCACTCCCGTTTCTTGAGTGCGTACTTTTCACTTTACAATCTCTGTACTTTCAGTATTTACCAACCCATCCTTGAATTCATTTTCGAGACGGTGTCAAGAGCCTGGACACTGGCTGGGATGGGGTTCCCCTGACATTTAAGGACTTTCCTCAGCCAACTGGTATCAATAAGTTAATTGTTATATTAATAATTATTTGTCAACTACTTTCAGCTAGGCATTGCTCTGGGCTCCGAGAATAAAATAGTAAATGAGAGAGACCAAGTCCTCTCCTTCATGAAGCTTAGAGTCAAGCCTCCACTCTGATTCTCACTTGCCCTTTACACTATGAAAGTTCTGTCTCTTATACACATCTAGATGTGTATAAGAGACAGCCGCCCGTCTCGGCCTCCCAAAGTGCTGGGATTACAGGCTTGAGCCACCGTGCCCGGCCCGAAAGTTCTTTTAATGATTTTTTAATTTTTAAATTGAACCTTCCAAAAGAAAATTTGTAATATACAAACAAATATTTATTTTAAGGGTCACATGATTGCTATTTGTAAACTGTTTTACTTCATGCGAATTAATTTTGTCATTTTTCCCAGTCACAATTAGGGAAATTATTTATCTTTGTTTGGGTGGGGACTAGAATTACTTGCATGATACTTTGTTTTTGCATAACTTCATTTGGCCATAAGGGCAAATGATTTTATATACAAGAAGCATAAGCCACACAACAGTTTAAATATTAAATGAATACAAAAATAAAAATGTACCCAAAACTCAAGTGTGAATTATGCATGATATGGTCAATTTCATGTCTTGAGTTTCTATATTCTAATTTTAAAAATGTAGGAATAGCTTATTCATTCAAAAACTGCAGGACGCCATTCAATCGAATGAAAAGAAGATACCCGTAATCAACTTACCTATTAATAAGAGCTGTCAGTCTAAACATTTTAAGGAAAACGGGCAATGAAGCTAAAACACATACATATTAAGGGTACTATTTTTGGTGTGGGAACCTGTAATTTTTGTGGAACAGTTAAAGTGTGTATCTGTTATTTTATATCCAATAAGGAAAAACATGATCACCATCTGAAACCATTTTAGTGTATTTTTTAAGAAAACATGCTTTTTACCCAATAATTTACTGAAATAGGCATACAATGAAAATGAAAAGAGACACATGGGAACTTACAGCTTAAACACTGGAAAGTTTTCTACTTTCCTAAATTAACAAAAGAACTACCCATTTGTGTGAGTGTAGGCCTACTCTTGATGTGTGAATTCATTACCACATCCAGATGTTACCGTTAAGAAAAAAGCCCCCAATTTGTCTTCTTACACAAAAAATTAAAAATAATGAAATTCTTGTTTCCTTTTCCTTTTACTGACCTTTTAAGTTCTTCATAGGTCCTTTCTTATCCTTTGTCTCCTCTCCCTTTTAGTGCTGTGACATCACCAGGTAATACACACATTTGCTTCCATTCCCTTCTACACATCTCACCTCCCATTTCTCTAAATTTCATACATCAAAAATTATCTGGTAAGTCTTTCATTCTCTATGAGTCTTTAAAATGACTGATATGTTAATATCTTAAATATTTAAAAGAAAGTGTCCTGCAGAGCTTTAGAGCAGACTATGAGTTATGTTCATTGTCTGGAATCCACACAAAGTCTCTCATCTTCCCTGAAATTATTGCAGCAGCAGTAGAGGTGAGAGTAATGTTTTAATTTTGAAGTGATCTTCAAATCCTTAGAAACAAAACTGAAATATCAGAGACTAAATTTTGAGTTCCATATAAATACCCTGTCCTGCATTTTTGGTTGTGGATCAGAAGAGAGTAACAAAGAGGAGGAATTAAAAACAAATATAATAAATTTTTTGTTGTGCCTGGAACAGTTGTGCTAACGACTTTTGTCTTCCCAGTTTCCATTTGTCTTGAATTTTAAAAAATCAATATAATGAGAGTGTATTTGCATATGTAGAAGACCCTGTCTGTTGAAAATGGTTCAGAAAAAAAGATAATGTAAATTGTCCTGATGTTTCTCCCCCTTCCTACATCTTTCAATTAATCATATATATTCAGGTACGTAAAATTTTAAAAGTATGAAATTTGCATTTCAGTAAAATACCTTAAATTGGTCTTACTACAGAGTCAATGAAAAAAATTTAAATCATCCAATATATTATTATAATAGGAAACTTCCCATGGGAGAAAGTGATAATAAAGTTGAGAACAATTAGGATTAATTGAATTACCGAGCAATAAAAGCAGACACAGGACTATCTGAGCAAAATACTAAAGAGTAGCAATATGCCCTTCTAAGAGAAGGCCTTGGCATCCAGAAACAGAAGACTGAACTAAAAGCATACAAGCTCACAGATTTTTAAGAGGGAAAGAAGCTACTTTTTTTTTTTTTTTTTTTTTTTTTTGAGACGGAGTCTCGCTCTGTCACCCAGGCTGGAGTGCAGTGGCAGGATCTCGGCTCACTGCAAGCTCCGCCTCCCGGTTTTACGCCATTCTCCTGCCTCAGCCTCCTGAGTAGCTGGGACTACAGGCGCCCGCCACCTCGCCCGGCTAGTTTTTTTGTATTTTTTTTAGTAGAGACGGGGTTTCACCGTGTTAGCCAGGATGGTCTCGATCTCCTGACCTCGTGATCCGCCCGCCTCGGCCTCCCAAAGTGCTGGGATTACAGGCTTGAGCCACCGCGCCCGGCAGGAGATACTCTTTTGATAGATTCAAGTGAGCTGTGAAGATCACCAAGATAATTGAAATAGTTTTGAAAATTCCATTGCTCTCATTGGTAGTGTCTCAGAGCCAGTACACAACACTAAAAGATTATATGCAAACAGTCCCGATATTTCCTCAGCCCTGATACTTCTTCATGTTATTGATAGGCACTTCATTCATATTAATCATGCATAGGTTTCCATGGGACAAATTATTGCTATCCACTTCAAATTTTAAAAAACCCATTTGATGTCATTAATTTGTGGAGATTATTTATATATAAATGGATAACATTTTATAACTTAACTTTCTGGTAAACTTAAAACAAAAAGGATATGTCCTTACATTTCACAAAGTAGGTTTATTACTTCCAATATAAAACTGTGTTCAAGAAAATGAGGACCAACATTCAAACCCCAGGAAATGTGTGGGCTAGGAATGTGATGAGCACAGTTTTGAACGATTTGCTGGACACTTTCTTGTTTACCCTGTGTACTGGGATGTAATCAGAACTAGTCAAGAAAATGTGAATTATAAAACCCTTCTCACAATAAAAACCAAAGGAAAATATTTAGACAAAAATCAAGAAAATGATGAATGCCAAACCATTTACCTTACAGACATGTGTACAAATTGATTATTTTCCTGTCTATTTTGGTTGTATAGAATAAGGACAAATAAATGATAGTTAACAATATTTACTATTTGTTATTTTAGACATGTTAGATCTTATAAAATGCCCTTATGTTTTAGTCTAAAGGGAAACATTTACATTTTAGGAAAAAAATTATAGCTAAACAGAATTAAAAATAATTTTTCTAATAGGAACTTGGGTAAAATATGGAGTCAAAAAGCTGTGGGCAAAAGTTTAGAAGATTAAGCAGATTAGCAAGAAGGCATAGTGAAAAGAAAATGTGAATAAGTGAATGGTAAAAGGAGGCAGAATTAATAGCAAATGCCTATGTAGCGCCCACTATATGTCAAGCAAGGCTATGGAGCGCGTGAGCGTGTGTGTTTGTATGTGTGTGTGAGTATGTGTGTGTATTCCTAATAGGAAACTTACTACTCTCATTTGCAACTAAGGAAATCAAAGTAGAGAGATATTCACTAACTACCTGCCCATTAATGTAGCGTTGGAATCAAATCCAGGAAGCTGACTCCTGAGTATGTGGTTTTATTCACTATAATACGCTGCCTTTTAAGTAATTCTATTAAAGAGGATTTATGAAAGAGAATTTAGAAAAGCCAAGGAGACAGAAAAATACGAAAAACTCAAATGTGACTTTGGGATTCATTTTTGAGAGAAAAATAGTTAATATCCCTCACCATAAGGCAATGCTAATGTTGTATCAGTATCAAAGAAAGGACAGGTGATTTTGTCCTTTCTCTTTGAAATTCAATTTATGATGTCCAATGCTGTAAATATCCAGCAGCAATAGCTGTGCTCTATAAATATTTAATACAAATGAAGTCATAAGTATAACTCAGACTAAATGCTAATTAAAAAATATAATAAGTTTGGTAGTTACTCCCCCACCCACAAACTTCCAGATGGTGTTTAATAGGTATACGTGACTATATTTAAGAATGGCATAATTTAAATAATAATTCAAAAGCAATTTGTCAGTTATAGGAAGCAGCATTGGTAAAAATTCTATGACTTTTATCACAGTCCTTTTACTAGATAGCTCTCCTTTAATTATCCACTTTACTACCAAGTTTCTTGCCTCTGGTTTACTAATTCTAAACTATTTTATTTTGTTGTTATGGTCTTGAGAAAACATAATATATAAACCACAGAGAACTTTAAGGAAGCTAGATTTAACTACAAGCAACCTAAAAGGGCTCCAATCTTCTTAATATTATAAAACCAATGTAAAATAATAATCCCAAAGATAGAAAATCATCTCACAAAATAATCTTAAAGGGAAGACATAGGAATACATGTAACCAGATAAACATCCAAAAGATACTAACTAATATCAATAACATGCCACACAGGTTCAACATAATTGGGCTGAGATTAACCAAGTATAATTGTTTCAGTTATCGGTTATCCCTGTTCTATGAGTTGTTAAGAAGTATGTATGTATATTTGTGTACACATGGGTGTATTTTATGGGTTTCTGAATTTTTAAAATCAATTTTATCTTTAGCTGAGTTTTTTGAACCATAAACATACCAAATTAATTCACTAAATTAGTAACAACTTATATATAAATTCTAATTAATGTTTACCAAGTTGATTGAGTACACACTGAATTTCTTTTTCTTCTCTTTTCAAGGTGGAGTTTTGCTCTTGTTTCCCAGGCTGGAGTGCAATGGTGCAATCTCAGCTCACGGTAACCTCCGCCTCCTGGATTCAAGTGATTCTCCTGCCTCAGCCTCCTGAGTAGCTGGAATTACAGACATGTGCCATCACGCCCACCTAATTTTGTGTTTTTTGTAGAGACAGGGTTTCTCCATGTTGGTCAGGCTGGTCTCAAACTGCCAACCTCAGACGATCCACTTGCCTTGGCCTCCCAAAGCACTCGGATTACAGGCATGAGTCACTGTGCCCATCCCACACTGAATTTCAATGAGTAAGGCTTTATGTATAACACAGTTTTGCTTTTCAAAAGTAAGCAAACAATTTGATAGCTTTTCTTTTTTTTTAATTTCATTAGTTGAAATAATAGGTTGAATTTGGTTTTCTGAGTCTTATACCTGTATTATAACTAAAATAATGCAAATTCTCATTGATAAAAAGGATACAATTTTTTTTAATCTCTCAAAAATTTTGTGTTTGGATTTTTGTTGGCATATAGAGGGCATATATTTTTATGGAGTACATGAGGTGTTTTGATACAGGCATGCAATGCTTATTAATTACATAATGGAAAATGGGATATCCATCCCCTCAAGCATTTATCCTTTGTGTTACAAACAATCCAATTATAGTATTTTTGTTATTTTAAAATGTATAATTAAATTATTACTGACTACAGTCACTCTGTTGTGCTATAAAATACTAGGCATTATTGTTTTTAACTATGTTTTGTACTCAATAACCACTCTTACACCTCTCTCTCCCCACACTGCCCTGTTTCCCTTCCCAGCCTCTGGTTACCATCTTTCTACTCTCTAACTCCATGAATTTAGTTGTTTTGATTTTTAGATTCAACAAATAAATAAGAACATGCAATATTTTGTCTGTTCCTGATTTATTTCACTTAGCATAATGATCTCCAGTTTCATTCATATTGTTGCAAATAACAGGATCTCATTCATTTTTATGGCTGAATAGTACTCCATTGTGTATAAGTACAACTTTATTCATTCATCTGTTGATGAACACAGGTTGCTTCCAAATTTTGGCTATTTTGAACAGTGCTTCAACAAACATGGGAGTGCTGTGCAGAAGCTTTTTAATTTGATGTGATCCCATTTGCTCACTTTTGCTTTAGTTGCCTGTGCTTGTAGGGTAGTACTCAAGGAACTTTTGACCAGACCAATCTGTGAGAGAGGTTTCCCTGATGTTTTCTTGTAGTAGTTTCTCTGTTTGAGGTCTTAAATTTAAGTCTTTAGTCCATTTTGGATTGATTTTTGTATATGGCTATTTTGTACATATCTTCATTTTTCTCCATATGGATATTCAGTTTTCCCAGCAGCATTATTGAAGAGACTGTCTTTCCCCCAGTATATGTTCTTGGAACATTTGTTGAAAATGAATTTGATATAAATGTGTGGATTAGTTTCTGGGTTCTCTATTCTGTTTCATTGATCTATGTATTTCTTTTTATGCCAGTACCATGCTGTTTTGGTTCCTATAGCTCTGTAGTATAATTTGAAGTCAGGTAAAGTGATTCCTTCAGTTTTATTTTTTACTTAGGATAGCTTTGACTATTCTGGGTCTTGTGTGGTTCCACATACGTTGAAGGATTATTTTTTTTTTATTTCTGTGAATAATGTCATTGCTATTTTTATAGGAATTTCATTGAATCTGTAGATTGATTTGAGTAGTATAGACATTTTAACAGTATTGATTCTTCTAATCCATGAACATTGAATATCTTTTCATTTTTTTTTTTTTTTTGGTGTCCTCTTCAATTTCTTTTATTATTGTTTGATAGTTTTTATTATAGAGACCTTTTGCATTTTTGGTATTTAATTCTTAGTAATTCTTAGGCATTTACTTTTATTTGTGGCTATTTTACGTGGGATTACATTGTTACTTCTTTTTCAGATTGTCTGCTGTATCATAAAGAAATGCTACTGATTTTCATATATTGATATTATATCCTGCAACTTTACTGAATTAGTTTATCAGTTCTAATAGGGTTTTGTAAATATAAGACGGTATCATCTGCAAACAAGAATAATTTGACTTCTGTCTTTCCAATTTGGATACCTTTTCTTTCTTTCTCTTGCCTAATTGCTCTAGCTAGGGCTTCCAGTACTATGTTGAATAATAATAGTGAATGTGGACACCCTTGTCATGTTCCAGAACTTAGTGGAAAGACTTTCAGTTTTTTGCCATTTAGTATGATCCTAGTGGTGTTGTATTATGTTGAGGTATGTTACTTCTGTACTGTTGCTTTGGGCTTTTTATTATAGGGGAATATTGATTCTTATCAAATACTTTTCAGCATCAATTGAAATGATCAAATGGGTTTTGTCCATCATTCTGTTCATATGATTATCACATTGTTTGATGTGCATGTGTTGAACCATCCTTGCATCCCAGGAATAAATCACACTTGGTCATGATGAATGGTCTTTTTAATGTATTGCAAAATTCAGTTTTCTAGTATTTGTTGAGGATTTTTGAGTCAATATTCATCAGAGATACTGGCCTATAATTTCCTTTTTTGAATGTGTCTTCACTTGGTATTGGTATCAGGGTATTATTGACCTTGTAGAACGAGTATGAAAGTACTCCATATTCCTCTGCTTTTTGGAATAGTTTAAGTAAAATTGGTATTAGTTCTTCCTTAAATGTTTCATAGAATTCAGCTGTGAAGCCATCACAAGTGCTTGGCTTTTCATAAGGGTTTTTGTTTTTTTTTTTTTTTTTTGTGATGGAGTCTTGCTGTGTTGCCCAGATTGGAGTGCAGTGGCCTGATCTTGGCTCACTGCAACCTCTGACTCCCTGGTTCAAGTGATTGTCCTACCTCAGCATCCCAGGTAGTTGGGATTACAGGCATGTGCCACCACACCCAGCTAATTTTTGTATTTTTAGTAGAGATGGAGTTTCCCCATGTTGGTCAGTATGGTCTTGATCTTCTGACCTCGTGGTCTGCCTGCATTGGCCTCCCAAAGTGCTGGGATTACAGGCATGAGCCACTTTTTTTTTTTTTCCCTGGAGACGGAGCTTTGCTCTGTTACCCAGGATGGAGTACAGTGGCAGGATCTTGCCTCACTGCAAGCTCCGCCTCCCAGGTTCACATCATTTTCCTGCCTCAGTCTCCTGAGTAGCTAGGACTACAGCCACCCACCACCATGTCTGGCTAATTTTTTGTATTTTTAGTACAGACGGGGTTTCAGTGTATTAGCCAGGATAGTCTTGATCTTCTGACCTCATGATCCACCACCTCGGCCTCCCAAAGTGCTGGGTTTATAGGCATGAGCCACCGTGCCTGGCCCTGATGGAGATTTTTACTACAGCTTTGATTTCATTACTTAATGTTCTACTTAGTTTTTTAATTTCTTCATGGTTGAATGTTGGTAGATTGTATGTGTCTAGTAATTTGTCCACTTTTCTACATTTTCTAACCTGTTGGCACATAATTGCTCATAGTACCCACTAATGATCCTTTCAATTTCTACACTTAACAGTTGTAAGGTCTCCTTTATCATCTGTGATTTTATTTATTTGGATCTTCTCTCATATTTTCTTAGTTACTCTGGCTAAAGTTTTGTCACTTTGGTTTAACTTTTCAAAAAACCAGCTTTTTCTTTCATTCATTTTTGTATTAGTTTCTTCATTGTAATTTCATTTATTTCTGCTCTAATCCTCATTATTTATTTTCTTCTACTAATTTTGGTTTGATTTGCTCTTGCTTTTCTGGCTCTCTAAGATGCAACATTAGGTTGCTTATTTGAAGTTTTTAATTTTTTTATGTAGGAACTAATGACAATACACTTTTTTCTTAGTACTGCTTCTGCAGTATCCCATAGGTTTCAGTATGTTGTGTTTGCATTGTCATTTGTTTCAAGAAGTTTTTTTAAAATTTCTTTTTTAATTTCTTTATTGACCTACATTGGTCATTCAGTTTGGTCATATTGTTTTTAATTTCCATTTATTGCATAATGTCCAGAATTCCTTTTGTTATTAATTTCTAGTTTTATTATATTGTCAGAGGTGATGCTTGATATTATTTCAATTTTTTTTGTATATTTTAGACTTGTTTTGTGACCTAACATATGGTATATCCTTGAGAATAATCTATGTGCTGAGAAGAAAAAAATGTGTATTCTGTAGCTCTTCGATGAAATGTTCTGTAAATATCTATTATATCCATTTGGTCTATAGCGCAGATTAAATCTAATGTTCCTTTGTTGATTTTCGGTCTGGAAGATTTGTCCAATGCTAAAAGTTGAAGTCTCTACCTATTATTGTATTGAGGCCTATCTCTCTCTTTAGCTCTAATAATATTTACTTTATATATCTGGCTGCTCCAGTGTTAGGTGCATCTATGTTTAAAATCGTTATATCACCTTGCTACATTGACCCCTTTGTCATTATATAGTGACTTACTTTGCCTCCTCTTACAGTTTTTGTCTTGAAATCTATTTTGTCCAATTTAAGTGTCGTCACTTGTGCTCGTTTTTGGTTTCCATTGGCATGAAATATATTTTTCTCATCCCTTGATTTTTAGTCTCTGTGTGCTTTTACATGTAAAGTGTGTCTCTTGTAGGCAACAGATCATTGATTCTTATTTTCTTGTCCATTCAAACACTCTATGTCTTCTGATTAGAGGGATTAGTCCATACATTCAATGTTATCATTGATAAGTAAGGACTTAGCTTCTTCCATTTTGTTATTTGTTTTTTGGTTGTTTTGTTGTCCTCTCTTCCCCCTTCTTTTCCTTCCTGTCCTCTTTTTTTTGTGAAGGTGATTTTCTCTGGTGATATGATTTAGTTTCTTCCTTTTAATTTTTTGTGTATCTCTTATAGGTTTTGGTTTGAGGTTATGAGGGTAGCAAATATTATCGTATGACTTATAATTTTAAGCTGATAACAACTTAACTCTTGTTGCATAAACAAGCAAAAATTAAAGTAATAAAAACTCCCTGTATTACTTTCACCCTCTCACTTTAATTTTTTATTTTTTTACATCTTATTGTAATGTTGATGTCTTCAAAGATTGGTGAAGTTTTTATTTTTGAATGATTTATCATTTAGTCTTTCCACTTAGGATAAGAGTAGTTTATACACCTTAATCCCAGTGTTATAATATTCCATGTTTTTCTGTGTACTTACTATCATCAGTGAGTTTTGTAGCTTCTGGTAATTACTTATTGCTCATTAACATTCTCTTCTTTCTGATTGAAGAACTCTCTCTGGAAATTTTTGTAGAAAATGTCTGGTTTTGATAAAATCCCTCAGCTTTTGTTTGTCTGGAAAAGTCTTTATTTCTCCTTCATGTTTGAAGGATAATTTCATCACATACATTATGTTGGTGCAAAAGTTATTGCAGTTTTTGCCATTCCCTTTTAATGCAATAACTTTTGCACAAACCTAAAATCACACTAATTATTGCACCAATCTAATACTGTTCTAGGGTAAAAGTTTTTTCCCTTCAGCACTTTAAATGTATCATGTCCCTCTCTCCTGGTCTGTAAGGTTTGCACTGAAAAGTCTGCTGCCAGACGTATGGGAGTTCTATTGTATCATACTTGTTTCTTTTTTCTTGATGTTTTTAGAATATTTTCTTTATCCTTGACCTTTGGAAGTTTGATTATTAAATGACTTGAGGTAGTCTTCTTTGGGTTAAATCTGTCCTGTGTTCTATAACCTTCTTGTACTTGGTTATTGATATATTTCTCTAGGTTTTGGAAGTTCTGTTATTATATCCCTTGAATAAACTTTCTACTGCTATCTCTTCCTCTACTCTCCTCTTTAAGGCCAATAACTTTTATGTTTTCCCCTTTGAGGCTATTTTCTAGATCCTGTAGGTTGATTTTAGAGTGCTAGGTCTTGAGAGAACTTAGGCGGTAGTCCTTCTATTCATTTTTCATTTGTCTCTTCTGAGTGTATGTTTTCAAATAGCCTGTCTTCAAGCTCACTAATTCTTTCTTCTGCTTGATCAGTTCTGCTGTTAAAGGACTCTGATGCATTCTTCATTATGCCGATTGCATTTTTTTTGGCTCCAGAATTTATTCTTGACTCTTTTTAATTACTTCAGTCTCTTTATTAAATGTATCTAATAAAATTCTGAATTCATTCCCCATGTTTTCTTGAATTTTATTGAGTTTCCTGAAAACAGCTGTTTGGAATACTTTATCTGAAAAATCATATACTTCTGTTTCTCTGGTCCCTTGTTGGCCAGGCGCGGTGGCTCAAGCCTGTAATCCCAGCACTTTGGGAGGCCGAGAAGGGTGGATCACGAGGTCAGGAGATCGAGACCATCCTGGCTCACATGGTGAAACCCTGTCTGTACTAAAAAATACAAAAAAATAGCTGGACGAGGTGGCGGGCAACTGTAGTCCCAGCTACTCGGGAGGCTGAGGCAGGAGAATGGCGTAAACCCAGGAGGCAGAGCTTGCAGTGAGCTGAGATGCAGCCACTGCACTCCAGCCTGGGTGACAGAGCGAGACTCCGTCTCAAAAAAAAAAAAAAAAAAAAAAAAGAACTTCTCTGGTCCCTTGTGCCTTATTTAGATTATTTGGTGAGGTCATGTTTTCCTGGATCCTCTTGATACTTGAAGATGTTTGTCTGTGTCTGGGCATTAAAGATTAGGTATTTATTGTAGTTTTCTCACTCTGGGCTTGTTTGTACCCTTTCTTCTTGGGAAGGTTTTCCAAATATTCAAAAGACTTTGGGTGCTATGATCTAAGCTGAATCTACCTTAGGAGTACACCAAACTTAGTAATACTGTGCTTTTTGCAGACTTATAGAAGTACCACCTTATCCTGGACAAGGTCCAAAAGACTCCTATGGATTACCAGGAAAACACTATTGTTCTATTCTCTTACTTTCTCCCAAACAAATGGAGTCTCTGTCTCTATCCTGAGCCATCTGAAACTAGGGGTGGAGTGGCCCAGACATCCTGTGGCTATCATTACTATGACTGTACTGGATCAGACTTAAAGTCAGTACTGCACAGGGTCTTGTCCAAGGCCTGCTGTAACCACTCCCTAGCTACCGCCTGTGTTCTCTCAAGGTCTGGCACTCTAAAAACACCAGGTGCCAAACTCAGTCAGACTTGTGTTTTTTCTTTCAGGGTGGTGATTTGTCCCAGACCCCAAATGGGTCCAGAGGTGCCATATGGGAGCCAGGGACTACAGTAAAAATTCTTAGAAGTCTATCTCGTGTTCTATTGTACTGCAGCTGAGCTGGCACTCAAACCACAAGACATAGTCCTTCTCACTCTTCTTTTGCCTTCCCAAAGCCAGAGGAGCCTCATCCAATGGCCACTACCATCCCAGGCCCATGGAGAGTAGGACCAGACTATAGCCAATGTACCCCTAAGCCCTAAGAGTTCTTCAATAAGTTTGTGGTGAATGCTGCCTGGCTGAGATTCACCCTTCAGGGCAGTGGGCTCCCCTCTGAGCCAGAGCAGGTCCAGAAATGCCATTCGAGAGTTAAGTCCCAGAATTGAGGTTCCCAGAGCCTGCTTGGTGCTCTCCACTTGTGCAACCAAGCTGGTGCCTAAGGTCTAAGGCCAAGTCCCCTTTACTTTTCCCTCTGCTTTTTTGAAGGGGAAGGAGTCTTGCCTTGTAGCCACCACAGCTGGTAATGCACTGAGTCTCACCTGTAGCCAGCAAATCTCAGAGTCTTACCCAAAGCCCTTGATGTAGTACCTGGGTATCAGTGTTTGTTATTCAGGGCCCAAGGGCTCTTCAGTTAGCAGGTAATGAATCCTGCCAGGACTGGGTCCTACCATTCAAGGCAGCAGTTAGTTTCCTTTCTATCCTAGGGAGTGTCTAGAAATGTCATCCAGAAGCTAGAGCCTAGAAAAGGGGCCTCATAGCTCTGACCACTGACCTATACTGCTGTGACTGAGCTGGTGTCCAAGAGGCACAACAAAGTCCTCCGCAGTCTTTTTTTCTCCTCTCCTCAGTCAGAAGAAAGGTGTCTTTTTGGAGTCATGAGCTGTGCAGCCTGGGGTTAGGAGAAGGGTGATGCCAGCACTCCTGTAGCTGTCCTTGCTGGTGTCTCAATAGGTCTCATGTTTCCCCAGTCTGCTGGCTCTGGGCCTCTATCTGTGCTAGGATTCACCCAAGGTTTTGCAGTCCTTGTGGACTAGACTTCCTTTCAAAATTATTTAGGGTCACAGGGCACTTTAGCCCATGTGAGATCTCAAGTTTGAATGTTGAGACCAGGATTCTCCTCTGACTACGGCTGGTTTAAATGTTCCCTCAATGGGTGGGAGTCACCTGACTTTAGTCCAGTTTTGTTTTTCTGCTATAATAGGGCAGCACTGAGATAGTCCCTCTGCCTAGTGAACAGAAACTCACTCTGCAGCATGCCACTACTGCCAGGAAAGGATGCTGTCAGCTATTGATGACTGTTTTTTTTTTGTTGTTGTTGTTTGTTTGTTTTCCTCTTCAGTGCCTCTTTCAGAGATATGAAGTTAAAACAAGGTACTGTGGTGCTCACCTGATTTTTGGTTCTTATTAAGGTGCCTTTTTAGTGTAAATAGTTGTTGAATTGGTATCCTTGTGGGGGAAATGATTGGTGGAGCCTTCTCTTCCACTGTTTTGCTCTACCTCAACCCCCTGTAAATTTATTAATGCTCTGATAGAGTACCTTGTATAATGGCTAGGAAAATAGCATCTCAAGTGAATTCAAGTTTAAAAGAACTCTAGGAATCACCTAATATGATAAATTTATTGTACAGATGTTAAAAATAAATCCTAGAGAGGTCAAGTAATTCAATAAAGTTTTCAAAACCATTTTTTTATTACAACTGAAACTAAATACCATGCCTACTAAACAATATTCCATGACCCTTTATAGCATTCAACTGTCCTAAATTATTGTCTCTGGAACAGTAGTGTTCTAATAGATGTTAATAGTTATTCTGGAAAAAAAAAAAAAAGAATACCTCAGCAGGAAGGACATTTCAGGAACAGCTTTGCTACTTCCAAGGTATGGACGGATTCTAAATAAGCCAAAAGGGAAATTACAGTAACCTAGCGTTATTAACTGTTACTGTTATAAGATAAAGGGATAAAAGGAGGAGAACCTAACCTAAACATTAAAAGAAAGATTCATATGTGAAAGGCTATGTTTAGGAATCATGGTTTTCTATCAGGGACAAAAACAGGAATAACCAGTAGAATTGAAACCGAAGGAACAAGTACCTGAATGTCTGTCTTTCTTCTTATGTTGTAAGTCAAACCCATAGTAAAGTTAGGGAGCTAGGAAATCTGCTGCTGCAACACATACAGGTCAGTCTTTCAAGGCAGAGAGCAGAGTAGAAAAGGATGAATTGGAAATATAGGCAAGAAAAACAGAAGATATATAGCAATATAGTCATATAAGTTCTGAAAATAATTAGTTAATTAAAAGGTTTGTTCACAGGATCTCTTTACTGAGAATGTTTAAAACTTTACTAAGAATCTCTACTGAGACTCTGTAAGATTGAAAACAATCAGTGTGTTCAAAACTAGTTTGGACCTGGAAATTTTTTTTCAAGAGACAAATATTTACATTTTGCATGTAAAATAGCATATAATAACAGTTCGTAAAACCCTTGTAAGATAATGCCTTTCCATAAAACTGTGAGATCTTATCAGTGAAATTCTCTTTAATCAAATGTAGTATTTTTATAAGGTTTCTGGCATTTTGAAGACATTGTGCAGACAATCTATTTCTAGAATTCTTGTACCAGAAGAACCAAGTTAATATGACTTTGGTGTTCTGCTGATGGTTCTAAACAGAAGCAACAGTATAACATATTTAAAGGCAGTTGCAAAGTCCTACTCATCTTTTTGCATTGCTTTAATACTCTTCACCAATGCTCCACACACACACAAATACTTTATAGTTAACATAGTTCGTGTTCACCCAAAATTCATATGTTGAAACCTTTTCACAAAGTGATGGTATGAGAAGTAGGGGTCATTTGGGAGGTAGTTAGGTCACGAAGGTTGATCCCTCGTGAATGGAATTAGTGTTCTAACAAAAGAGGTCCCAGAAAGAAGCCTTGCCCCTTTGACTATGTGAGGACACAACTAAAAGGCACTATCTGTGAATCAGGAAATGGACTCTCACCAGAAACTAAATCTACCAGTGACTTGATCTTGGACGTCCCAGTCTCCAGAACTGTAAAAAATAAATTTACATGGTTTATAAGCTGTGTGGCCCATGGTACTTTGTTAAATAGCCTAAATTATCTAAGAAACATCGTTATTCTAATACTAAATTTTAAAAGGCTTTTATGCTACATGTGAAGTGATATAATATCACTTAAGGGCAGACTGTGATAAGTTAAAGATGTTCACACTAAACCCTGAACTAATCACTAAAGTAACAACAACAACAAAAAAGTTACTAGAACAACAAAGGAAATAAAATTTAATCATAAAAAAATCCAAAAAAGGGAGAAAAACATTAACAATAAATGTGTAAAATAATAACAACAGATGAGACAAATAACAGACAGCAAGATGACATAATACAATTTACGTATATCAATAATCACACTAAACTGCTGTGGTATAAATACTTCAATTAAAAGGAGGAGATTTTCAGATTGGATAAAATCACACATCACAACTATATGATGATCATAAGTAACAAACTTTATAAAGACAAAAATATGTTTAAAATAAAATAGAAAAAATATACCATGTTAATACCACTAAAAACAAAATTTCAATGGCTATAACCATGTCAGAAAAAGTAGATTCATCAATCTAGCAAAAGTACATAACATTACCAAATGTTTATTAACTTAATGAACTTTAACATACATAAAGCAAAAATTGATAGAAATGTAAGGAGAAATGGAAAAGTCCACCATTATAGCCAGAGATCCCAACATCTCTCTTTCAATAAATAACAAAATGTAGACAGAGAATCAGTAAAATTATAAAAAAAATAAAAACACATTAAATCACCTTGACATAATTACATTTTTTTGACCACTCCACCCAACAACAGCAGAATGTACATTCTTTTTAAGTGCAGCTGGAATATTTAGTAGGATAGACCATCTTCTGAGCAATAAAATGTTTTAATAAGTTTAAAAGAATTCAACTCTTACAAAGAATATTCTCTAACCACAATGAAATTAAAGTAGAGATTGATTACAGAAAGACATTTGGAATATTCTCAAATGTCATGAACCACATGAATAATTTTAAATAACTAATGGGTAACAGAAAACAATAGAATACAAATTAAAAGTATTTTGAATTGAATAACAGTAAAAACACAGCATATCAAAACATGTCATTTGCCACTAAGTAGTACATGGTGGGAATGTATAGTACTAAATGTCAATATAAGAAAAGAATAAAGTCCTCAAATAAACAACTTCAGCTTAAAAAACTGGGAAAAGTTCAGCAAAATAAACCCAAAGCAAGGAGAATGAATAACATTATAAAAATAAATATGAAAATCCTAAAATATAAAACAGAAAAACAGCATAGAAAAATCAGTGAAACAGTTTCTTTGATTAAACCCCAAATCAATAAGCCTTTCACCAAACTTACCAGGAAAGAAAGAAGAAACAAATTACTAATATCAGGAATGAGGTAGATGATGTGATATCAGTACAGGTTCTATAAATATTTACAGGATAATAGATAAATTTTATAAATGGTTTATGGTTTTAAATTTGATAGTTTCAATGAAATGAAAATGTTCCTTGAAAAATACAAACTATGAAGGTTCACTTAAGAAGAAATAGATGTCATGAGTAGTTCTATATCAGTTAAAGAAATTAAATATGTAGTTAAAAACCTACTGAAAAAGAGAACCCAGGCCAGATAACTATATGGGTGAGTTCTACCAAACATTTAAGAAAGTAATCCTCTCAATTTTACACAATCTCTTCCAGAAAGTTGCAAGCAGAGAACATTCTCCAACTCATTCTGTGAAGGCAGCAATACACTGATACTCAAACCGGACAAAGATGTTACAAGATAATGAAACATACAAACTAATATCCTTCATTAATAAATGCAAAAATTTTAATCAAAACTTTAGCAAATTGAATTTAATGATATATTAGAAAGATAAGAATTGATCATTGGAATGCAAACCTAGTTTAAAATTAAAATATCATGCAATTAAACACATTAACAACAAAAAAAGTATGACCATCTCAGTATACTCAGGAAAAAACTTTTACAAAAATCCAACATCCATTTCTGATGAAAGATATAGCCAAAAGGGGAAATCTTCAACCTAATAAAGAACTTCCATGAAAATCCTACTGCTAACACCATATTTAATGGTAATAAGTTACACACTTTATCCCTAAGGTTAGGAACAAGGCAAGGATGTCTGCTATTATCACATATATTCAAATAGAAGGTATAGGCAGTGCACACAGGCAAGAAAAATATGTAAATATTATTCAAATTGGAAAATAAAAATAACACTATCTTAGTTTGCAGAAGTGATAATCTATATTAGAAAATCAAATAGACTCTACCAAAATCCTAGAAATACTACAAAAATTTAGCAATATTGCAGGATACAAAATCAAAATAGTAAAAGAAATTGCTTTTCTATATTCCACCAATGATTAATCTGAAATTGAAATTTAAAAACACCCTTACAATAACATTAAAATATAAAATGCAAAAAGATATGCAAGACCAGCAAATCAAAAACTGTAAAACAGTTATGAGAGAAATTAATGAAGGTCTAAGAAAAGGAGAAATGCAAAGGAGACATAAACAGAGAAATGTTTATGAATTGTCAATTTAAGATACCAGTTTTTCCTAAATTAATGTGTATATTAAATGAAAACTGAAAGTTTTTTTCAGAAATTGAGTAACCAATTTTAAAATTCACATGGCAATACCAAGGTCCCAAAACAGCAAAAAGTAATATTTTACAAGAGGAACAAAGTTGAAGTACTTCCTAACATCTGTTGTTATTGTTATTGTTATTGTTGGTGGTGATGGTGGTGACAACGTCTCGTTCGGTCATCCAGGCTAGAGTGCAGTGGCGTGATCTCGGCTCACTGCAACCTCCACTTCCTGGGTTCAAGTGATTTTCATGACTCAGCCACAAGAGTAACTGAGTTTACAGGTGTGTACCATGTCTGGCTAACTTTTGCATTTTTAGTAGACGCGGAGTTTCACAATGTTAGTCAGGCTTGTCTCAAACTCCTGAGCTCAACTGATCTGCCTGCTTCGGCCTCCCAAAGTGCTAGGCTTACAGGGTTAGCCATGGTGCCTGGCTCTAATTTCTATCTATAGAATAAAATCAAGATTATTACCTGACTTCAAGACTTACTATAGAACTGTAGTAATGAAGACAGGTGGTATTTGACACAAAGATAGGAAAAATAAAATCAATAGAGCTAAGTAGAGAATCCAGTAAGAGACAAACATTTGTGGAGAACTGATTTATGACAAAGGTACAAATACAAGTCAGTGGAAGAAAGACAGTCTTTTTTAAAAACAAATGATGTTAAAATAATTAGATATCTATAGGCAAAATTAAAAAAAAGGGTTTTTTTGGACTACATATAAAAATTCCTTTAAATTTGATCATAAAAAAGTATAAAATGCAAAACTACAATACGTACAGATAGCTAAAAGAAAGGCTTTTTGACCTCGAGTTACACAAAAACTTCTCAGATATGATTTCAAAAATATGATTTATGAAAAAATAAATTGTTTAATTGGATTTTATCAAAACTAAAATCTTCTGCACTTTCAAAGGCACAGTTTAAAAAAGAAAAATACAACCTACAGACTAGGACAATATAGTTGCAAATCATATATCTGATATCGGTATTTTAAAAATGAGACAAATATCTTAACAAACGTTGACCAAAAAAGATGTAAGAATGGCAAATAAACAGAAAAATGATGCTCAACATTTTAGTCATTAGGGAAATGCAAATTAAAATCATATCTAGATGCCATTACACAGCTAGTAAAACGGCTGAAATGAAAATTACTGACTGATTATACCAACTGTTAGTAAGCATGTGGAGCAACTAAAACTTGCATCAATGCTGATGGCAAGTTAAAATGGCAAAGCTACTTTGGAAAATGGTGTGGCAATTTTTTGAAAGTTAAGTATACACTTTGAATATGACGCAATCATTCTGCAACTAAATATTTACATGAAAGGAAAAGTGTTACAAAGGCTGATACATGAACGTTTCTACCAGCTTTATTTTTAATAGCTAAAATGTAGAAATTATCCAAATGTCCCTGAACAAGTTAGTGAACAAACAAACTAATATATATTCTTGCAGTGAAATACTACTCAGTAACAAAAAGGAATTAACTGTTGTTACATGCTATAATACAAATGAATTTCAAAATTTGTGCTGAGTTAAAGATGTCAGAATGAAAAGCATATTTTTATCAATCCATTTATATAAAGTTCTAGAAAGTTCAAATTAATGAGTAGTGACAGACAGTGCTTGAGGAGGGGAAGACGAAGGATACAAGAATTACAAAGGAGCATGAAGAAAGTTTTTTAATGATGTATATGTTCATTATTGTGACTGAGGTGAAAGTTTCATGGGTGTATATATAACAGTGTCTTCCAAAAAGTGTAAGACAAGGGAACACTTCTTAAATAATTCCGTAAATATAGAATTAATCTAATACAAAAACAGTTGAAGATTTTACAAGAAATGGAAACTACAGACAACAGCTATCATAAACACAGATGCAAAAATCCTCAACAAAATATTAGGAAATCAGTTCCAACAATATATAAAAAGAATTATACACCAAGACCAAATGAGATTTATAGTAGCTATGCAATGATGTTCTGAACATTTGAAAATAATGCATTCGGCACACCAACAGGCTATAGTACATTAAGAGTATTTGACACTTTAAACACTCATTAATGGTAAAGAAAAAAGTTCTCAAACTAAAAATAGTGAGAAATTTCCTAAACTTGACAAAGAACATCTGCAAAAAGCCGAAAGCTATTGTCATGCTTAACAGTAAGAAATTGCATGTTTTCTCGCTACATTCCAGAGTAACACAAGGATATCTCCTCATCACCCTTATTCAGAATTGTACTAGAAGTCATAGCTAGTGCAATAACACAAGAAAAATAAAGAGTATACATATTGAGTAGTGAGAAAATGTTAGTAACAAAAAGCTTTCAGAACTCAACAGTGAAAACAGAGTGAGCAACATATACGAAGATACATTTCAGCTAAGAACATTTTCAAAATAATTATCCATTACAAAAGCTGAAAATAAAATCACCATATCACTACACACACATCAGAATTGCTAAAATGAAATATATTAACATCAAATGCTAGTTGGAATGTGCAGAATTTATTTCACTTTGTTGCTAGTGAGGATATGAAAGAAATGGTACTGATACTCTGCAAAACAGTTTGACAATTACTTAAAAAATTAAACATCCACCTACCACCTGACTCAGTAATTGAACTGCTGGACTTTTATCCAGGAAAATAAAAACTTCTACACTAATATATAGAAAACCTGTACACTAATGTTTATAGTAGATTTATTTGTAATAGTTAAACACCACAAACAATCATCAGATGTTCTTCAATATGTGAATGGTTATACAAAGTGTGGTATAGCAATATCATGGAATACTATTCAGGATTTAAAAAAATACTGTTACACACAAAAAACTGGGTAAGTCTCCAGATAATTTTGAGGAGTACAGAAACAATCCCAAAAGGTTAGATAGTATACGAATTCATTTATATTATATTCTTGAAATTTACCATATTATGACATTGGAGAACAAATTAGTGGTTGCCAAGGTTAAAGAGGGGTGAGGTAGGAGAAAATCAGATGTGATTATAAAAAGTTAACATGAGAATGCTTGTTGTGATAGAAATGTTCCATATCTTGACAGCACCAATGACAATCTCCTAGTAGCAATATGGTACTATAGTTTTGTAAGATGTTATCATTGGAGGAACTCGAGTAAAGGATTCACAGAATCTTTCAGAACTATTTCTTTCAACTGCATGCAAATCAACAATTACCAGAAAATTAAAAGATTATAATTAAAAATTAGTTTGGTTAGTGTTTCTGCACAGATATCTGGTTTGTACTTGCAAATTATGAACATTAAGTGAAAAATATTTGTATTTACTTAAGTATTCATTCTTATATTGTCTGGCATCTACTTCGTTTATTTATTTACTTATTTTTGAGATAGAGTTTCACTCTTGTTCCCCAGGCTGGAGTGCAATGACGCGATCCTGGCTCACTGCAACTTCCACCTTCCGGGTTCAAGCGATTCTCCTGCCTTAGCCTCCCCAGTAGCTGGGATTACAGGCATGTGCCACCACGCCTGGCTAATTTTGTATTTTTAGTGGAGATGGGGGTTTCTCCATGTTGCCCAGGCTGGTCTTGAACTCCCAACCTCAGGTGATTTGCCTGCTTCAGCCTCTCAAAGTGTTGGGATTACAGGTGTGAACCACCGCGCCCAGCAGTTTGGCATCTACTTCTTAGGTTTTTTCCATTCTCTAATTTTGTTTAAAATCTGGAGATGTAGATAATCCAAAAAAGGAGTAGTACTTCCATAACCAATTAAGCAGAGCACATATATGTATATATTCAGTCTAATTTATATCCTTTACCTCCTAATAGAAAATACTTTTCTCTGCTGTGTTGCTGACTCAAAGGTCCGATCCCCTGCCTGGAAGCTAACCTTGGCTAGATACTCAGAATTATCTCTTCTATTCGCACAACCAACCTTTTTCAAAGACTCAGAAGACTGGATCAAAATTTTTGCATATGTTTGATGACTCACAGAAGCACACACTATATGGTGTGTGATTTTACAGCCTTTCTTCTAAACCCAGACTTGCTTAGTTATGCATTCTTTAATGGGCCAAGAACGCTACAACTTCCACTCTGCTCTACCAGCCGCTACAGGCTTGGATTTCTATCAATCAATAATTAAATTTATTAAATGTAGTAGCCTTTAGCAAGCACCAAGTTTAGTTAGCTAAAGCTTAAAAGAAAAAAACAGGCTACATAGTATCCACAGCCAGAGTATAGAGGAAACATGTGATTCCTAGACTCAGCTTCTGGTGTCCCAGGCATTTTATGCTAAGAAATGAGGTTGAATATGTGCAGACAAACTCAGCTCAGGGAAGCCAATAAGCTCTAGGATCCCTTTAGCCTTTATAACCAGATAATCACTTAGCCCTTCCAATATATATGACTAGGAGTCCATGACCAGCTTCCATCTACAAAGGCAGTTGTGTGTCATCAAAGCTGGTTTTTCCTTATTTAATAAAAAATGTTGACAGTGTCTGGTTCAATACATATTTTGATCAGGTTCATATCTCCCTTGAATTTAGTATAGAATTTTAAAAATGATTTTATGAGTATATAAGAATAATTGGCCAAGAATCAAATCCTCAGACATCTCTAGAGCTAAAGGAAATGACACAGAATCAGCTGTTCATCCTTTTCTTTGAGTTTCAGAGCAGGCTTCAAGGGGATATTACCCTCAGTGGCTGCAAGGGACTTACTACTTCCTAGCATAAGGTGTCAGAGCCCCTGCAGAGATATGAGATGTCAGAGCCAAATTAAAGTGAGGAGAGGGATAGTCCAACATGGAATGTCAGAGCCTGAGTACAGAATGTGCAGGTGAAGGAGCAGCCAAGTGTGTTTTGTCAGAGCTCAGGCACAGTAACAAGAAAATGCATAGAGAAAGGCAGTCCAGTTCAAGGCGTCAGAGCCTGATGGGAGGAAAAACAGGGTGTTAACTAGAGGCACCATCTAGTGACAAGTGCCAGAGATTCAGCAAGGTGAGGAAAGCATCAGCATAGGAAGCAATCTAGCAAGAGTATCAGATCTTGATCAGGATAAGGAGGGCATCCTTAGAGAAGGGTATCCTGGAGCGAGGTGTAAGTACACAAAGTGGCAGAGAAGGGAAAAGATAGGCAGGGTGAAGTTCAGCTGCATGGTATCATTGCCAGAGTGTAGTGAGGAAGGCAGCCGTGAAAGAGCAACAGAATTCTGAGAAGTGTGAGGAGGGCAACCATGTTAGGAGAAGCTGGTAGCAATGGCAGCAATAGGAGTTTGATAATGCATGTAAGGACTCATGAAATATATATACACACACACACATACATACACACAAACATATATATGTTTAGAATATATATTTATTTATATATGTTTAGAAAACAATGGGAACTAATTTTCTCACTATTACAGAAGAAATTATAAATACGGAAAAGGAAAATATTATATGAAAGCATGGTGATAGTCCGGCATCAGAGGCTTCATTGTGAATTCATGGTTTTCAAAACATCTAGATGGATACAGAAACAAATATACACATAAGTTTTCACTGTATTATATATTGTACTACAATTAAATATGTAGTTATTTTACACTACTTGTGTTTGTACATACATATATTCCTTAGCCCTGTCCACTGAAAAGGCTGGGGAACAATAATGTCTCAGCAACAATGAGCATACCCAACACGGATTATAACTTCTAAATATTATTCTCCACTAAAAATAAAAAACCAGCTAGTGTCCTCAGAAAAATGCTGGCTTAACGGCTGGGCCAGAAAAACTACAAGATGATCCTGGGTATCCTGGGCCAGAAAGCAAGTGAGCTCTCTAAAATAATGATGCAGATGCATGGAAAAGACATTGAAACTAGGTAAAGGGATTCCCACTGACCAAACCAGGACCATTTTAAGGAGCAAATTAAATAATGATACAATGATATAGAGTTAACCCATTGACAAAGTACAAAACTAGGTGTCTTTTCTGATATAAATTAATGTATGAAAAAATTAAAAGTTTCATGAGAAACAGTGTATTCTTAAAGTTTGAGTGTCTCTCCTGATAGAATAAGTATTAATTACAAAGGGAATAAGAATAACTTTAGTCTGGAAAATGCCACCTAGGTCAAGTGATCAAAGCACACATCATCAGTCGGAATGAGACAAATTGAAGCCATGTGTTACTTCACTAGCTGTCAGTTGCTAATACTCTGACCTGTAAAATATTAATGAGTTTAAATAGTCAAATCTTGTTTGATCATTGTACACGTTAGTAGCGGACTAAAAAAAATAATGAATGTAAAAAACTGTATGCCTTTCTCCCAGGACATTGTAAGAAGGGCATTAGGAGTCCAGGTATCAATGTCATTTTTTCAAATGCTGAAGACTTTGGTGATGACATTGGCCCCACCACTTACCATATCAGTCCTCTTGCACAAGCTCTTTGACCTTTCTGGATCACAGCTGTTTATCATTTAAAATTAGTGATTGGACTGTGGTCGTTCAAGGGATGCCTACTAAAACTCTGGACATCTAACCCGAAAAGTAAGTTCATGTTCTTTAAAAGTATATACATTGCTATATTTGAAAATGTGTTTATCTGTACAATGAGATAACACTTGATTACAATTATGTAAACAAACTATTATTTCAGTATAATCAAATTGTCTCTCTTGACACAAAAGAAGAAACTTTCTGGTACAGTGTTCATGTTTTATTGACCATAGCTGACGGCCTGAATTTTGTCTTTTACCCTGAGTAGTCAATGTTGCTATTATAGCATTAAAGTAGTATAACCAGTTGAAATGGTAATATGTCATAGCTAATGGTCAAATGGCCCAATCGCTGAAATAAGATTTCTTTTTTACAACTTTTTTTACATTCAGAAGTGCACATGCAGTTTCATTATGTAGGTAAATTGTGTCATGGGGGTTTGCTGTACAGATTATTTCATCACTCAGGTAATAAGTATGGTGCCCAATATGCAGTTCTTTTTAATCCTCTCCCTCCTCCCACTTCCTCTAACTTCAAGTAGGCCCAGTGGCTGTTGTTTCCTTCTTTGTGTCCATGTTTTCTTAATGTTTATCTCCCACTTATAAGTGAGAACATGCAGTATTTGGTTTTCTGTTCCTGAATTAGTTTGCTTAGGATAATGGCCTCCAGCTCCATCCATGTTGCTGCAGAGAATAAGGTCTTGTGTTTTTGTTTGTTTTTCTTTCTTTCTTTTTTTTTTTTTTTTCTGTGTGGTATTCCGTGATGTATGAGTACCACAATATCTGTATCCAGTCTACCGTCGATGGGCATTTAGGTTGATTACATGTCCTTGCTATTGTGAATGATACTATGATCAACACATGTATGTATGTGTCTTTATGGTAGAGCAATTTTTATTCATTTGGGAATGATATCAGTTCTTCTCTATACATCTGATAGAATTTAGCTGTGAATCCATCTGGTTCTGTGTTTTTTCTTATTAGTAGGCTTTTTATTACTGATTCAATTTTGGAACTTGCTATGGGTCTGTTTAGAAATTCAATTTCTGTCTGGTTCAATCTTGGGAGGTTGTATGTTTCCAGGAGTTTGTTGATTTCCTCAAGATTTCTTAGCTTGTGTGCATAGAATCGTAGGTTGGTGCAAAAGTTACTCTGGTTTTTGCCATTGAAAGTAATGGTGAAAATTGCAATTACTTTTGCACCAATTTAATAGTAGTCTCTGAGGGGTTTTTTTGTATTTCTGTGGGGTCAGTGGTAATGCTCTCTTTGTCATTTCTGATTATGTTTATTTGAATATTCTTTCTCTTTATTAGTCTAGCTAGCAGTCTATTTATGTTAATTATTTCAAAATACCAACTCAGGGATTTATTGATCGTGTGTGTGTGTGTGCTTCTATTTCCTTCAGTTCAGCTCTGATTTGGGTTACTTTTTGTTGTAATTGGCTGGTCTCAAACTCCTGACCACAAGTGATCTGCCAGCTTTAGCCTCAGTGCTGGGATTGCAGGTGAGAGCCACTGCTCCCGGATGGATTTGGGCTATTTCTTGTCTTCTGCTAGATTTGGAGATGATTTGTTTTTATTTCCTGAGTTCCTCTGGATGTGATATTAGGTTGTTAATCTGAGATCTTTCTGACTTCTTGACGTGGGCATTTAGTGCTATAAACTTCCCTCTTAACACTGCTTTAGCCAGGCTCCAGAGACTCTGGTATGTTGTCTTTTTTCTCTAGTTTCAAAGAATGTCTTTATTTCTGCCTTAAGTTCATCGTTTACCCAAAGTCTTTCAGGAGCAGGTTGTTTAATTTCTATGAAATTATATCATTTCGAGCAATTTTCTTAGCATTTTTATATTTTTTATTGCACTGTGTTGGGAAAGTGTGGTTGGTATGATGATTTCTTTTTTTTTTTTTTTTTGAATTTGCTGAGAATTGTTATATGGCCCATTGTATGTTCAATTTTAGAGTGTGTGCCATGTACAGATGAAAAGAATGTGTATTCTATTGTGTGGGGGTCAAGAGTTCTGTAGTTGTCTCTTAGGTCTATTTGGTGAAGTGTGGACTTCAGGTCCTGAATGTCTTTGTTAGTTTTCTGCCTTGATGATCTGTCGAATACTGTCAGTATTGAAGTCTCCCACTACGATGGTGTGGAAGTAAGTCTCTTCTTAGATCTCTAAGAACTTGCTTTATGAATCTGGGTGCTCTTGTGTTGGGTGCATATATATTTAGGATAGTTAGGTCTTCTTGTTGAATTGAACCTTTTACCATTATGTAATGCATATCTTTTTTATCTTTGTCGGTATAAAGTCTGTTCTGTCTGACACTGGGACAGCAACCTCTGCTTTTTTCTGATTTCTATTTGCTTGGTAAATGTTTCTCAATCCCTTCATTTTAAGCCTATGGGTGTTATTGCACGAGAGAAGGATCTTTGGAAGACATCATGCTGTTGGATCTGGCTTCTTTATCAGCTTTACACTCTGTGCCTTTTAATTGGGACATTTAACTCATTTACATTCAAGGTTAACATTGATATATGTGGATTTGATCCTGCCATTGTGTTGTTGGCTGATTTTTATGCAGACTTGTTTGTGTGGTTGCCTTATAGTGTCAATGATCTGTGTAATTAAGTTGGTTTTTGTAGTGGTTGGTAACAGTGTTTCCTTTCCATATTTAGCACTCCTTTCAGGACCTCTTGTAAGCCAGGTCTGGTAGTAATAAATTCCCTTATAATTTACTTGTCGGAAAAGGATTTTTCTCTTTTGCTTATGAAACTTAGTTTGGCTGAATATAAAATTCTTGGTTGGAAATTATTTTCTTTTAGAATCTTGAATATAGGCCTCCAATCCCTTTTGACTTGTTGGGTTTCTGCTGAAAGGTCTACTCATGGGGTTCCTTTTACAGATGACCTGCCCCTCCTCTCTACCTGCTTGTTAACATTATTTTTTCTTTCATCTTCACCTCGGAGAATCTGATGATTATGTCTTGTAGATGGTCTTCTTGTATATTACCTCAAATGTGTTCTCTGCATTTCCTGAATTTGAATGTTGGCCTCTCTAACCATGGTTGGGGAAATTTTCATGAAAAATATACTAACATACATTTTCCAAGTTGTCTGCTCTATCCCCCTTCTCTTTCAGGGACACTAATGAGTCATAGATTTGGTCTCTTTACATAATGCAATATTTATCAGAGGTTTTTGTTCATTTTTTTTCTTTTTGTCTAACTTAGTTTGGAGAATCAGTCTTCAGCTCTGAGATTCTTTCCTCAGTTTGGCCTATTCTGTTATTAATACTTGTGATTGCATTATGGAACTTTTGTAGTGTATTTTTCAGCTCTATCAAATCAGTTTGTTTTTTTTCTTATAATGGTCATTTTATCTTTCAGCTCCTAAATCATTTTACTATAATCCTTAGATTCCTTGGGTTGGGTTTTGACTTTCTCCTGAATCTCAATGATCTTTCTCCATTCAGATCTCTCCACAGTCTGAAATCAATTTCTGTCATTTCAGACATTTCATCCGAGTTAAGAACCCTTGCTGGGGAACTAACATGATCATTTGGAGGAAAAAAAGACACCCTGATTTTTGAGTTGCCAGAGTACTTGTGCTGGCTCTTTCTCATCTTTGTAGGTTGATGTTCTTTCTCATCTCTGTAGGTTGACGTTTAACTGTAGTATAATTTGAAAACAATCAGTTTAATTCTTTTCTGGATGTTTTCAGAAGATCAAGGTTTTATGTAGGTCTTTATTTTGAACTCAATTCTTGCTCTTGGTTTCACAGGGGGGTATATCAGCAAAATAATTTTGTTGTTGAAATTTGGGATGTAATCCAGTAGATGGTGCCCGAGTGTAATGGCCAGTAGTTAAAGGCTCTTGGCTCAGTCACATGGTTCCTATTTCCTCACAATTGCAACCATGCTCCCTCACAATGCTCTGAAAGTGTGGGCTCCTCTCCCACTCAAGTGCTGGTTGCAGATCCCTACTTGACACTCCTCAGCTGCACTCTGCATCCCTAAGCTGAGCTCAGGCTTTATGTTCTCTCCCAGTTTTAATGAAAGACCTTGGCAATGGCTGTGGCAGAAGGCCTTTCACTTGTCTCTTGGGGCTTCATCCCAGAGAAATGCAGAGCTGCTACCAATTGGTGTACATTGTAAGCCCGAGCCAGGGGCCCCTTCTTTATAAGCAAAGAGGGCAGGGGATTTTTCTGGGAGACAGACTGGCCTCTTTTCCTTAGGGTGGCTGTGGTTTGCTGGATATGTGGTTAAAGCACTCAGGGTCTTTGCTTCTTCCCCAGTCCAAGAGGAGCAAGGACAGTATCACTACAGCAGCAGTGGCAGAGGGGCTTTCAGTTGCTCTGGGAGCTCCACCTCAGAGAAACACAGAGCAGCTGGACTGAGATGTTCAGCTGGGGCGGAGCCACTCTGCTGCTGTCCCAAGCTGGGGGCCCCACTTGGTGAAGAGTTGGGGGTCAAGGGTTCACAAGGAAGAGAGGCTGGGCTCCACTTTATATGGTGATTGTGTAGTGCTAGAAGCATGAGTAAAGCCCTCAGGCTCTTTGTTTCTTCCCCAGTTTGAGGGCAGAAGAAGCAGAACAGTGGCCATGACAGAGGCACAGGGTTCGTTGGTTACCTCTGGGAGCCCCTCCCCAGGGAATCACGGAGCCACTACCAGTAGGTACGCTCACCCAGGGATAGGAAAGCTCTTCTGCAGTTCTAAGCCAGGACCCCTGCTTGGTGAAGAGTTGGGGGTGGCTCATAGGGAGGAAAGACTGGGCTCCTCTGTCATACTATGGCTGTGGTGTACTGAAGATGCCAGGTCCTTTGTTCCTTCCCCAGCCCAAGGACAGCAAGGGCAGTACCACTGCAGCTGCAATGGCAGAGGAGTGGCGGGATTTCTCTACAATTTCCTCTTCAGAGAAATGCAGAGGGACCACTGACTGAAGCGTTTAGGCTGGGGGCAGGTGGTTGTGCTGGGAGACCAGGTTGAGAGGCACTGACCATGAAGAGTAGCAGAGGTGGGGACTCAAGCGGAAAAGAGTCTGGCCACTTTTCTGTAAGGCAGCTACACTATGCTTGGAGTCCACGTTAGTTCCTAATTACCACAAACCTTCCTGAGCGTGAGGGCAACAGGAGCAAGGGCTGTGGAGCAGCCAAAATTGTAGCCTGCCTGCTTTCTCTCTGCTGTCCCAAGGAAGTGTAGAGGTGGTTCTGGCCTCTACTCAGGCAGAGCTGGGGTGACCTGGCTAGGGTTTCAGGCAAGTGGGCCTTATCCTGTGAGATGCAGGGTAGGTAAGGCCTATAGTCCATTACAGCTCAGCTCCGTGGATTTGGCCCCTTTTTGGGGGGCATGCAAGGAAGCCTAGCCTCCCCTGTTGCTGGAGCTGCAGCTGTTGGTGCTGGAGCTCTTGGGGATCCAAGGCTCCAAGGACTCTGCCTGTGATTAAGCAATGTCTCTGCCCACATAGCTCTCCATGTAGGTCTGGAGGCCTCTGTTGTGAGGGGTCATGGGGCATCTCCTGAGCCCAGGG
>NW_012104087.1:2588579-2601314 GCF_000951045.1 Mandrillus leucophaeus
TGAGGGCAACAGGAGCAAGGGCTGTGGAGCAGCCAAAATTGTAGCCTGCCTGCTTTCTCTCTGCTGTCCCAAGGAAGTGTAGAGGTGGTTCTGGCCTCTACTCAGGCAGAGCTGGGGTGACCTGGCTAGGGTTTCAGGCAAGTGGGCCGTATCCTGTGAGATGCAGGGTAGGTAAGGCCTATAGTCCATTACAGCTCAGCTCCGTGGATTTGGCCCCTTTTTGGGGAGCATGCAAGGAAGCCTAGCCTCCCCTGTTGCTGGAGCTGCAGCTGTTGGTGCTGGAGCTCTTGGGGATCCAAGGCTCCAAGGACTCTGCCTGTGATTAAGCAATGTCTCTGCCCACATAGCTCTCCATGTAGGTCTGGAGGCCTCTGTTGTGAGGGGTCATGGGGCATCTCCTGAGCCCAGGGTTGCAGAAGTGTAGGTCCTTGGGGACTCTCACTCACTGTTTTTCCATGGTGGGGGAAACCTGGCTCCATGTCACTCGCAGATGGGCAGTTGTCCCGTCTCGCTGGTCTCTATTCTCTGTGGGTCAAGCTGTTTCCTTGGTGAATCCCAATGTGTCCACCTGGATGCTCCAGTTGAAGAGCTAGTGTTTAGTCTCCATGAGAGCCTTCTTCCTTCTCTCCATGAGAGCTGCATACACTAGCTGCTTCTAGTCATCCATATTGGCTAGGAAGTCTGAAGTAAGATTTCTTGACATTTGTATGAAATTCTTTCCAATGAAAAGAATAGTTTCCTTAATGTAAAATGTGCGTCAATAATTTAGAATTTGGCTAATAATAATAGGCATTCATTAAAAACAAAAATAAGGCTCTACTGGAAAGTTACTTTGCTCACAATAAGGAATTAAACAGTCTTTGGGGTAGGACAGGAACTGGGCAAGATCTGTATAATTTTCTATCCCAGGCCAGTTTTTTAAAATAAGCTTATTTCTTCCACAAAATATGTACCAGGAAGATACAAATATCACTGGAATAATGCAGATAATATCCAAATTTCTTAATTCAGTGATACCTTCTGTAAGAATTTCCTCCTATTTATATTTCCTAAAATACAGTTCCCCATTTTACACTGCACTATGAGTGTTACTATGAGTGAACTTACTGTTCTTGGTGCTTTTTGATAACTGCATTCAAACTGTTTTTCTTAACTTGATTCTAGAAGCCCCTATAGCCTATCACGCATTTACGTTACATTCTTAAATTTAATTAAGGATACCTGCCCTGCAATGTCTCCCCAAAATGTATATATTGAAATCCTAACTCTCAAGATGATAGTATTAGGAGGCAGGGCTTTTCAGGGATGATGAAGTCTTGAGCCTTTATGAATGGGATACATATCCTTAAAAAAAAAAAGACCCCGGAAAGCTCCATTACCCTTCCTCTATTGAAGGTTACAGTGAGAAATGGCCTTTAATTGAGAAGCAAACCTTCACCACACACAAATTCTGTGGTACCTCGACTTTGGATTTCCCAGTCTCTGGAACCATGAGAAATAAATATTTATTGTTTGTAAGCCACCAAGGTTATGGTCTATTTTTACAGAAACCTGAATGGACTAAGCTTTTTTTTTTTTTTCCCTAAGGCCATAGAAAAAGACTAGCCAAATCTATCAAAATTTTCTATCTTGTTTGTTTAGCAATTTTCCATGGAAAAATGGTCCTTTCTATTTTAGCCCTTTCTGTGTAATTGTTGTTTGTTTACCTCTTATTATTTTAATGTTGAGCCATCCTTGAAAAATCTGAAATAAATAATACTTGGTAGTGCTATATAATTATTTTTATACATTTTCAGAATCATTTGCTAATAATTAGTTGAAAACTTTTCATTTGTGTTCATGTAACAGATCCCTCTATAATTTTTCTTTCTTATAATGTTTTTGCCTGGTTTTGATGTTAGGATAATTCTGGCTTCACAGAGTTAGTTAGAAAGTGTTCCTTCTGCTTCTAATTTTCTGAAAAAAAAAAGTGATTACAAAATCAGAATTTTTTAATGTTCAGCAGAATTCACCAGTGAAACCATCTGAGCCTGGTGATTTCCAGTTTTTGAAGGTTATTATCACTGACTCAATTTTTTTTATATAGTAATATAATGGGTAATAGGCACATTAGGGTAAATGCAGTATCTATCACCTCAAACATTTATTATTTCTTTGTGTCACAAGCATTCCAATTATACTCTTTTAGTTATTTTTAAATATACAATAAATGATTGATGACTGTAATCACTCAGCGGTGCTATCAAATGCTAGATCTTATTCACTCTAATGATATTTTTGTACCTGTTAACCATCTCCACTTCTCCCCCATCTCCCCAGTATCCTTCTCAGCCTTTGGCAGCCATTATTCATCTTTTTAACACATATAGCCCTTTTCAAATTATTTATCTTTGTATTATTTTTGGTAGTTTGTGTTTTCAAGAAATTGGTACATTTAATCTATATTAACAAATTTGAGGGTATGGAGTTGTTCCTCTATTTCTTTAAAATTCTCTTAATACTCAGTAGAACAGTGGTGATGGCAGCTATTTTATCTCTGATATTACAAATGTGTGTTTTCCCTATGTTGTTTTTTGGTTAGGTTTTGTTATGGGCTGAATTGTGCCCCCAAAATTCATATGTTAAAGTTCTAATTCCTGGTACTCAGCATGTGACTACAATTGGAAAGACAGCTCTGAAGAGGTGACTATGTTAAAATGAGGCCATCAGGATAGACCTTAATTTAATCTAACTGAGGTCCCTATAAGGAAAATTTGGACACGTAAAGATACATCAGGGTTCTGCACACAATAAGGAAAATTTATGTGAGCACACATCAAGAAGGCAGCTATGTGCAAGTCGAGGAGAAAGGCCTCAGGAGGAGCTAAAATTGCCGACTCTTTGATCCTGGACCTCTATCCTCCACAACTATGAGAAAATAAATAACAAATAATTAAAAAACAGTTTAAGCCATCAGACTTTGCTGTTTTGTTGTACCAACCCCAGCAAACTTACACAGCCTGACTACAGGTTTAGCAATTTTACTGCCTTATTTCCTTGATTTTTCTCTATTAATTTTCTGTTTTCAATTTCATTGATACGTGCCACAATTTTTATTTATTTTTTTCTGCTTCGTTTGAATTTAATTGACTCTTCTTTTTCTAGTTTCCTAAAGCAGAAAGCTTGGGTTATTGAGGTTTAGATCATTGTTTCCTAGTATATGTATTCAATTCTATAAATTTCCCAGTAAGCACTGTTTTTCTGTATTCCACAAATTTTGTGTTTTTCTTTTAACTTATTTCAAAATATTTTTAATTTCTCTTGAGAATTCTTCTTTGACCCATGTGATATTTAAATGTGTGTTGTTTCATCTCCCAATATTTGGGATTTTTTCAGATATTTTCAAGTTATTAATTTTCAATTTGATTTCATTGTGATCTGAGAACATATTTTGCATAATTTTTATTCTTTAAATGTGTTAAAGGGTGTTTTATGGCCCAGAAATATGGTCTGTCTTGGAGAACGTTGCATATAGATTTGAGAAAAATGTGTATTCTGCTGTTTGGGAATGATGTATTACATAAACGTCAAATAGATCTAGTTGATTAATGGCGTCATTCATTTCACTATATCCTTACTGATTTTTTGCCTGTTAAATCTATCAATTATTGACAAAGAGGTGTGAAACTCCAGATTTATCTATTTCTTCTTGCAGTTCTATATTTTCTCATGAATTTTAAACCTGTTTTCACATTCACACCTATTAAGGATTGTCAGGTATTCTTGGAGAATCATCCCTTTGACCTTTATGTAATATCCTCTATATCCCTAATAACTTTCCTTAATTTGAAATCTGCTCTGTCTGAAATTAATATGGTTATTCAAGCTTTCTTTGATTATGTTAGCATGACGTATCTTTAATTTTTAAAATAGACTTTTTTAAGAGTACTTTTAGGTTCACAGCAAAATTAAGCAGAAGTACAGAGATTTCCCATGTAACACTGTCCTGATACACATAACCTTATTATTAATATCCCCTACAAGAGTGGCACACTTGTTACATTTGATGAGCCCACATTGACACAAAATTATCACCAGAGTCTAGTTTACATTAGAATTCACTTTTGGTATTCTACATTCTGTAAGTATAGACAAATATATAATGACACATACACCATTGTAATATACAGAATAGTTTTACTGCCCTGAAAATCTTCTGTACTTCACCTATTTATTCCTCCTTCCCCACTAAGTTCTAGCAATACCAATCATTGTAATGTCTTTTCCAGAGTGTCATGCCATTGTACTTACACAGTATGAATCTTTTTATTGTTGGATTATTTCACATGATAATATGCATTTAAGGTTTCTCTATGTTTTTTTCATGGCTTGGTATCTCATCTCTTTTTAGTGCGGAATAAAATTCCATTGTGTGGATGTACCTAAGTTATTTTAACTTAAAACATTCATCTATGGGAGCACATCTTATCTTGGTTACTTCTATTTTTTGACAATTATGAATAAAGATATTATAATTATCTGTGTGCAGACTTTTGTGTGTATGTAAGCTTTCCCCCAGAAATTCATATATTTACTTCATTGTTAGTCAGTGGAGTACATACACACATATAGACGTCTCTGAGTCACTTTAAGTCATATAATTGCAAGGCTAAAAACACATGCTAGATCATCCCTGTGGCTGAGTGCCTCTGGGGAATACTCAAGTCCTAGTGAGGCTTCTCTCTGTATCTTCTGGCTGACTCTGTCCAGTTCTCCCTGAGCCCACCTTCCTACTCTCTTTCCCTTCCATTCTTCCACCATGGTGGCAAGGCAGGGAACATCCGGCTGAGACAGATCACAGGTGCACAGAAACCTGAAAAGGCCAGCGTCCACCACAGCTGCTCTGGCGTCCTTCCTTGATTCACACAGTATGTATTGCACTACTTCAAGGACACTGTTAACTCCTAGAAGACAAGGCCCAGGGTTTCTACCTCCTTGGGCACGGAGATACAGTGGTCAGGAAGAGCAGCTCCTTGGCAGACTGCTTGGTGTGTGACAACTCTGAGGGTTTAGGGGCTACAAGCAGGAACAGGACAAGCTTACAAACACATAACTAAAACCCAACACAGTGCACACTGGAGCAGAGATGTGCAAAACACTGTGGGAGCAGAGGAAGGGGCAGGGCAGGGCGGCATCCTGAGAGAGGACACTTACAGGCATTACCTTGTGCCATATTCTGTGTGAGGCGCTTCAACTTCATCTTATTTTATTCTCACAGAGAAAAGTGAGTTTGAAGACAATACCGTTGAAAAGCCACTGAGCTCCAGATTCAACTCCAGATCTTTCTGGTTCTAAAACCTATCTATGCTTTCTTCCTTGTACAGGCTAACACCTGAGAGGACACGTGCTCTGGGACTCAAAGAATGGTAAAGAGACCTCCAGAATCAATGAATCACTTTCAGAGAAAAGAGAAAAACAAAAACAAAAACAAAAACTTTAAAAACACAAAGAAAACAAAAAAATACCAATTTTCCTCAAATTTCACGTCACAACCAACTAGAAGTGCAAACATAAATGATGCTGGAAACAAGACTCTGGCGAGAAGGACCTTCTGAGCAAGGTCAGCTTCTCCTCCCATGATTTCTTCCTCTTTCTTCCGACAATGCCAGTGGACCTTTCAAAACTGCCACTGTTGCTGGTAAGCTCCAGAAGAGAGGGTTCTCAACTTCCAATGTCTTTAGCACAGCTCACTCTCTAGGTTCTCAGTTTTTTATATTTTATATAACATATATTTTATATATATATATTGTGTGTGTGTGTGTATATATATATTTGTTCATGACCCAGTCAGCATCTTCAATGGCTTTTTAAATCATCTACTGGATTCTCTCAGGGTTGTCTTCATCTGAATGAAGCTGGAAACTCTGCCTGACAGCATGCTTATATAATGCTTCTGGATGCCTTTGGTGGACAGCTGCCAGCAGCAAGTGTCTGTAGAGCTGTAGCAGCCTCCAGACTAGCTCTGTCCCTGGTAGCAGGATCATCTAACAAGTATCATCTGCCCCTGCTTCATGAAACCACCTGGTATGTCTATATCTGAGCCATCCATAAAAATGCTTGATCAGATTAGAGCTAAGTACCCCACAGGACTTGTGCAGGCACAAATTCAAACATTTATAAAAAGCACTTGATTGTACTGTTTTCCAGTACTTCTCAATCTTCTCTACAAAATGTTGCTCTGTGCTTTCCTGAAACACAAGGACATCATACGCAGCTTCCCCCTGCCTCCAAGGGGGACACCAGCCCTGGACACTGCCACGCCAATTAGTGTATTTAAATTTTTAACTCATTTGGGTAAACAGTAATAAGCATGATTTCGGAATTATGTATATGAGTATGGTAAGTTTAGAGACGAACTGCAAAACTGTTTTCCAAAGTAGCTGTACCATTTTGCACTCCCAGCAGCAATGAATAAGAATTCCTGTTGCCCTACGTCCTTGTGAGCATTCTGTGTTGTCAGGGTTCTGGGTTTTGGCCATTCTAATAGGCATGTAGTGATATTTCAGTGTTTTAATTTTCATTTCCCTGATGACATATGGTGTGGAGCAACTTTTCCTATGCTTACTTTCCATCTCTATATCTTTTTTGGTGAAGTGTGTGTTAAGGTATTTGGCCCATATATTAACAGGGATATTTTCCTTATTGTTGAGATTTAGGTGATCTTTGTGTATTTTGGGTAATAGTCCTTTACCAGGTATATCTTTTGTAAATGTTTTCTTCTAATCTATGCCTTGTCTTTTCATTCTCTTGACAGTATCTTTTACAGAGCAGAATTTTTAAATTTTAATGAAGTCTAATTCTTTTTGTCATGGATCTTGCCTTTGGTGTTATTTCTAAAAAGTCATCACAACACCAAAATTTTTCTCCACTTATGTAGGAATTTTATTTTGCATTTTATATTTAGGTCTGTTATTAATTTTGAGTTAATATTTTTGAAAGGTGTAAATGTCTTGTGTGCTGACATCTGTTATCTCATATATTCTGATCTATTTTACACTAAATCTTCTTTGTATCTCTTTCTGAAATTTGAGTCAAAGTTCCAGGAGGTGTTATATTTATCTTTAATTCCTTCTTCACCATCAGACCCCTGCCTCCACCCTTGCCCAAACCCCACCACAACATGGTCTAATATTTTTCATACCTGAACTGTATTTCAGGTACAGGCTCTGACAAGTGCTTACTTATGCTACATTATTTAATTATAACAATAATTTCTTTTTAGATATTATTATCCCTGGGGCAAATAGAGTACTAAAGTGGCCCCAGTGATCCTCTCCCCCTGGTGCTATTATCCTGAATAATCCATTTTCCTTTAATGTGGGTGGAAACTATGGTTTGCTTCTAGGGATAGAATACGGCAAAAGTGAAAGGATTTTGCAGATGTAATTAAGGTCTCAGATTAATCAAATAGATTAATCTGAGTAGACCTGACCTAAATGAAATCTCTTTAAAAAAAAAGGGACTGGGCTCTCCCTGAAGTTGAAGACTCTGCATTTGCTCTTTATGAATTCAAAAGGAACATCAGGAAGCCTTCAGGCAGCAGCCAGAAGAAAGCTGGGCCCTTTTCCATACAGCTGAAAGATAAAGAATCTGTTAGATACCTGAATGAGCTTAGAAGTGAGTGGCTCTCCAGATAAGAATGCAGGCAAGCTAATAGTTTTCACAGCCTGTTACACTCTGAGCATAGAGGAACCACCCAGGCCATGCCTAGGCTCTTGACCCATGGAAATTGTGAGAATAAATATATGTTGTTTTAAGTTGTAATAATATTGGTACAGTCATTCTAATTTATTTGTGTGTGAAAAATATTTGTCTGTGTTAAAATATGTAAGTAATGTCATGCCTACAATCCCAGCACTTTGGGAGGCCACGGCAGGTGGATGACTTGAGGTCAGGAGTTTGAAACCAGCCTGGTCAACATGGTAAAACCCTGTCTCTACTAAACATACAGAAATTAGCTGGGCATGGTGGTGGGCACCTGTAATCCTAGCTAATCGGGAGACTGGGGCAGGAGAATCTCTTGAACCCGGGAGGCAGAGGTTGCTGTGAGCTGAGATAATCCCACTGCACTCCAACCTAAGTGACAGAGTGAGACTTTGTCTCAAAAAATAAATAATAAAATATGTAAGTAATAATTTTAGTGTCATTGGGAAATATTTCAATTCAAGAGAAAAAATATAAATATTGAATCAAAGACATAACGAAAAATTCCTAAATGTGAATTTAATTATTTTGTCTTAAAAATAACAATAATACCTATTTCTTAGTTTTTTTCTATTGAAAAATCCTAAACACAATGACCAACCTAGTAACAATGAGCATCGGTGTAATAATACTGGCATTTAAATACCATATTCCATTAAAAGTAGCCAGAGTTCCTTGGATAGATGGCTGATTCCAGGCATGAAATATATAAGGTAAGCCTGTTCATTTTTTCATAGCAGAAACCAAAGAAGCTTCCAAAACTACTAGGATTGAGTCAGAAGGACTCAGGAGCCAACTTGAAGAAATCCCTTATGATCAAAAAAGAAAAAATTAAATATTCATTGAAAGAATCACTGCAGTGAGTTGAAACATGTTAAATATATTACAATTTTAATGATCATATAGACAAAACTAAACAAAAACCTACTAATGGTCACATTTCAAAGATGTTACAAAGCCAGCGAAGTATTCTGAAAACACAAAAAAGAGGAAGTAATCATTCTATTATTTCTTGTATGAATGTATGTCACAGTAACAAAATGATTGGTGAAGTCAAGTTTCTCTCTACACATATAGTCTATCTTATAATTAAAAACAAAATACATAGCTTCACCATTTCATTAATTCATGATGAGAAATTGAAAATTACATTACTAAAAGGAGAGATAACTAGAAATTTTGGTGCTCTTTATTAACCAGCATCCAACTATACCTGAAGTATTTTTGTTTAAAAAAGAAACCAAACCTGAATCAGATAGAGCTTCTAGATCTAAATACACAAAATACAAACGGCCAAGTTGTTTTCAACAAATACATTGCAAGAGGACAGGAAAAACTGCAGGAACGAATACATTAAGATAATCTTAGAAGACATGTTTATTAAATTTTATGTTTGAACTTTGAATACCAACTTGAAATAATCAAATATTTTTGAAAAGTTAAGCAAACAAAAAGATACTTATGAGAGAACTCTGGACTAGATAGTTGATGATATAAAGAATTTAGTCAAGTTTCTATAAGCTGTAATTATATAATAATGATAGTTTCAAAAAAGTTCTTAGAGATAAATTCTGAAATTTTTACAGCTGACATTAAATTAAGCCTTGCATTTTCAAAGTAATCTCATAGAGTAAGGAGGAGGGTAGAATATGAAGGTGCATTGATGAAACATAAGTTGATATTAGATACACAATGGGCTTCCCTTGCTTTTGACTTTCATATATATGACATTTGCCATGATAAAATTGTAAATTAAAATTTGCTTCAAATTTTGTAAGTGGAAGACATGTCACAGAAACCACAGACTGAGATCAAAATATTTACAAAAGTCATACCTAATGAAGGACTATTAACAAAAATATACAAAGAACTCTTAAAGCTTAACAGTAAGAAACAATCCAACTTAAAAATAGGTGAAAGATCTAAACAGACACCTCAGCAAAGATCTACAGATGACAAGCCATAAAATGATGCTTACCATCATATGTTATTAGGGAACTGCACATTTAAATAACAATGAGATACCACCACATACCAATTAAAGTGCCCAAAACCCAGAGCACTCAATACCAAATGCTTATAAAGATGTAGACAGAGCAATAGAAATTCTCATTTATTGCTGATGGGGATGCAAAATGGCACAACCACTTTGGAAAACAGTTTGGCAGTTTCTTATAAAACTAAACATACTCTTACCATACAATCCAGAAATCATATTCTTTGGTTCCCAAATGAATTGAAAACTTAAATACACACAAAATCCTGCACACAGATGTTTATAGCATCTTTATTCATAATTGTCAAAACTTAGAAGCAACCAAGATTGCTTCAGAAGATAAATGGATAAAATAACTTCGGTACATCCAGACAATGGAAATTTTTCAGCACTAAAAAGAAATGAGATGCCAGGCTGCGAAAAGAAATGGAGAAAACCTTAAATGCATATTATGTGAAAGTGTCCAATCCGCAAAAAAGTTACACATTGTATAAGTCCAAGATATAAAAAGATGAGTGATTGCCAGGGACTTACAGGAAATGAGGCATTAATAGGTGGAACACAAACTTTTAGGGCAGTGAAACTTTTCTGTATGCACTATAATGGTGGATACTTGTCATTATATACTTGTCTAAATCCATAGAATGCACACCACCAAAAGTGAGCCCTAATATAAACTATTGACTTTATATGATAAGGATATGTCAATGTGGGTTCATATCAATTGCAACAAGTGTACCACTCAGCCAGGAGATGTTGGTAATGGGGTAGGTTATGCATGTGTGTAGAGGGAATATATGGAAACTCTCTGTGCTTATCACTCAATTTTGCTGTGAATCTAAAACTTCTCTAAATATAAAGTACATTTAAAAATTGCTTCAAATTTTTTGTACTTTTAAACTTCATATGGCAACATCAGTGTTAGTTTTGATCTGCATAATCAGAAAGAAAAGTAAAACAACTCATGGGTTGGTAGTTGTCAAAGAATCCTAGCTTAAGTACAGTGGTGTTTCTTGGGAGCTGTTTGAACTAAATGCACCAACAAGGGAAAAATCAATAAAGCTGTTTAAATGGTTTCCCAGGGACCTTCGTGATGGAATACTACTTGTCTTATAAGACCAATAGCTGTAAATGTTCTCACTTTTGTTTATTTGTCTAGGAACAATGACTAGACCTACTTAAACACAGACAAACTTGGGATCTGAAAAAACTGCAAAGCAAAACTGGGTGTTTTCCCCTCTCGCTGTCATAACTGGCTGAAAAATAGCTTTAATTTCTCTTTGACTTATACATAATAAATCATTAAAACTCCTGGAGGCAGTATCTTTGGAATGAAGTTGTTTCCTTTTTTAAAAAAAGCTAATACAGAAGACCTGTAGATACCAACATTCTTAGAAAGCCAAGTGAGGCAATATTCTGTTTGACATGGGATGTTATATTAGATAAGACTATACTGAATTGTGAGTAATAATTTTGGTTAATAGTCTAAAAATTCATGAAAAATCTAATGATATGAGAGTGAATTTTTTCTTCATAATGACAACTAGCGCTGTAATTCACATGTTCTTAAATACTGCCTTACATAAGATTTGGTAAAAATTTAAATTATGGATAATTTATTTTAACCCCTGATTCTACAAAATTAAAAAAAAATTAAACATGTCCACAAAATTTCTGCTCAAGGAACATTGCTTTACTCACTTGTAAGTGAGACTCAGACATGTTCTCTGATTCACAGAGCTAGTTCAAGTTATTT
This sequence comes from Mandrillus leucophaeus, assembly GCF_000951045.1. Taxonomy (NCBI): domain Eukaryota; kingdom Metazoa; phylum Chordata; class Mammalia; order Primates; family Cercopithecidae; genus Mandrillus; species Mandrillus leucophaeus. Next base: position 2,600,075 of record NW_012104087.1, read on the forward strand.
TAAATGGGTAGGTAGAAAAAATTACATTAATCAATTAATATATCTATATGAATATATAATTTCCAAACTGATCAGTGATAATATCAATATATTACCATATCTGTAACCTTTTATACTCTTCACAGTCCTAAATTTTACCTGTTTGCTATCATTTGAAAGAGTAGGAAAATACCTACTACTTAGAGGCAAGATGAGTTCAGTATATCATCCTCAGTACACAATTTACTCTTTCATTTGACAAGTATACATGAAAAAGCAACTGTATTGAACAGTGTGGTTAGCTCTGATGTAGATACAAAAGAAATAGAATAAGAGCGTATAGATCTGTGAGGAAACAGGGAAATCAGTTTGGCAGAGTACTCATTCTATGCCAGTACACGTTATGCAATTTAAGTGTGCTATTTTATTTAATTTTACAGAATTTAAATTTTAAAAATAGGCATTATTAAAGGAGAAAAGACATTTTTAGTTACTCAAATCAAAATAAATACATACACAAACAAAACAAAAATCTTATTCTAAGTGAAATGGAAAAAAAACAAAAACAAAAACAGAATTATTGGCAGTGTATAGCACAGGTGGGAAAACTAAATTAGGGAAATAGGTGGGAATTTAAAGAAGCTAAGCTCCAAGAATTTCTATTGCGGTCACATCACAGAATCAGTCCACATGAGACATCACAGCTACTGGACACTGGATGTCACCATGATGCCATTGCCATTTTACACTGGAAGTCACCACAAATACCAAAAGTATTTGTGCCTCTCTACCTTAGACTCTTCTGATACATTCTCAAGCAAAGAGTAAATTGACTAATTTTATGATACATGTCCTGAGCCCTCATGTGAGAGTCCAGAAAGCGTAAGCACTTGTCTTCTGGCTCCGTAGGAAAAAAAAAAAAAGAAAAAGAAAAGAAAAGAAAAGTAAAATTCAAGGGTTACATACTTATTTTAAATTATATTAGAGTTACATTTGTTCAGACTCTGCTGTCGATCAACATATGGAAAGGTACAAAATACCTTCACCCCTAAAAATACTAGATAAAATTAAAACCATAGATTTTGTGATACTATCAAAGAGTAGAGGATACAAGGTGAATTCCATTGAGAAACTAGTACTTTAAAAGTGAGCTGAGAGCTATGGCAACTTCCAAACTTGGGTCATCATATAGTCAGAGTACAGATGGATGAAGGGGCAGACCTTCCATTGGAAGAGAGAGAGAATTTTCAGAGACAGAAAA
>NW_012104087.1:2603704-2607338 GCF_000951045.1 Mandrillus leucophaeus
AAAAATCTAATGATATGAGAGTGAATTTTTTCTTCATAATGACAACTAGCGCTGTAATTCACATGTTCTTAAATACTGCCTTACATAAGATTTGGTAAAAATTTAAATTATGGATAATTTATTTTAACCCCTGATTCTACAAAATTAAAAAAAAATTAAACATGTCCACAAAATTTCTGCTCAAGGAACATTGCTTTACTCACTTGTAAGTGAGACTCAGACATGTTCTCTGATTCACAGAGCTAGTTCAAGTTATTTTAAATGGGTAGGTAGAAAAAATTACATTAATCAATTAATATATCTATATGAATATATAATTTCCAAACTGATCAGTGATAATATCAATATATTACCATATCTGTAACCTTTTATACTCTTCACAGTCCTAAATTTTACCTGTTTGCTATCATTTGAAAGAGTAGGAAAATACCTACTACTTAGAGGCAAGATGAGTTCAGTATATCATCCTCAGTACACAATTTACTCTTTCATTTGACAAGTATACATGAAAAAGCAACTGTATTGAACAGTGTGGTTAGCTCTGATGTAGATACAAAAGAAATAGAATAAGAGCGTATAGATCTGTGAGGAAACAGGGAAATCAGTTTGGCAGAGTACTCATTCTATGCCAGTACACGTTATGCAATTTAAGTGTGCTATTTTATTTAATTTTACAGAATTTAAATTTTAAAAATAGGCATTATTAAAGGAGAAAAGACATTTTTAGTTACTCAAATCAAAATAAATACATACACAAACAAAACAAAAATCTTATTCTAAGTGAAATGGAAAAAAAACAAAAACAAAAACAGAATTATTGGCAGTGTATAGCACAGGTGGGAAAACTAAATTAGGGAAATAGGTGGGAATTTAAAGAAGCTAAGCTCCAAGAATTTCTATTGCGGTCACATCACAGAATCAGTCCACATGAGACATCACAGCTACTGGACACTGGATGTCACCATGATGCCATTGCCATTTTACACTGGAAGTCACCACAAATACCAAAAGTATTTGTGCCTCTCTACCTTAGACTCTTCTGATACATTCTCAAGCAAAGAGTAAATTGACTAATTTTATGATACATGTCCTGAGCCCTCACATGTGAGAGTCCAGAAAGCGTAAGCACTTGTCTTCTGGCTCCGTAGGAAAAAAAAAAAAAGAAAAAGAAAAGAAAAGAAAAGTAAAATTCAAGGGTTACATACTTATTTTAAATTATATTAGAGTTACATTTGTTCAGACTCTGCTGTCGATCAACATATGGAAAGGCACAAAATACCTTTACCCCTAAAAATACTAGATAAAATTAAAACCATAGATTTTGTGATACTATCAAAGAGTAGAGGATACAAAGTGAATTCCATTGAGAAACTAGTACTTTAAAAGTGAGCTGAGAGCTATGGCAACTTCCAAACTTGGGTCATCATATAGTCAGAGTACAGATGGATGAAGGGGCAGACCTTCCATTGGAAGAGAGAGAGAATTTTCAGAGACAGAAAAAGTCAGCTGACCTTTATGCAAGAGTATGAGCTGATAAAATGTACGAGAAGGAGAAAGAGCTCCAAATACAATAAATTTCTCAGCCCAACACTTCTTATTCTATCCTTATGCTACTGTTGTTGGGGGGGAAATGGTTTGAGGAAAGAACTAGAAAACTGAGAAAATTACATATCCCTGCATAGTGTTGCAGTACTTGGGTTCTGGAGCCCTGCCAGAATGGAATTCAAAAGTAAACCAAAATAATCTGAAACAATGTGTCCAATCTATTCCCAGCTCAAACAAAGTCAAATGACAGAAGTATGGGAACTGCAGGTTGGACAAATCACAGAAAAATTCAATCTAATTTAAATTTTGGCCCAATTTTAACTCAACTTCATGTAAGGGCAAATCTGAACTATAAGCAACTCGTCTTTATAACTCCCTGGAAAATAAGCAAAACAAAATGAAAATTCACTTAGATCTCCATCGTTCTTTTTAAGAACAATATCCCCAATATAAGAAAATATGTATGACCTAAGAAAATGTGTATGACAGATGACTGTGACTCATAAACAAGATGAAAAACAGTCAAGAAAGAAGATACCTTCAGATGATTCCATTTTTGGAATTAGCATCTAAGAACTTAAAAAATGTATACATAAGTTAAATATTTTATGGGGAAAGACAGATACAAGTAGTAAAGAGATGTGCAAGGTGTGAAATGGAGACTATATATAAAAAATCAAATAAAAATTGTAAAACTGAAAAATAAAATACCTGCATTCAAAAATTCATTTCATTTGCTTAACAAAATTGGAAACAACGAAAAAGGATAAGTAAATTCATAAACATGTCAATAGAAATTAGAACAATTAAAGCGTAGTAAAGGAAATGAAATTATAATTTAAATTATAAATAATAACAAAGCATTTTAGGAATTGTAGCATTTAGAAAATTACATGAAACATTGGCACAAAGAATGGGGAAAGCTAAGTACAAGTAGAATGTTGCATTATATGTTAAGTGGTATAATATTTCAAAGTAGATTTTGTAATCAATTCAAAGAGGTAGTAATCCTAAAGAAACAAGCTGTATGTTGAGTTAAGTTGAAATGTCAAGATTAAAATTAAGCTAAAGAGGGCATTTCAGGTTCTTACTAAGCTGTGTTTTCATCTCTGTATATATTTGACAAATGCTCTCAAGCATGTCATTCCCAAGGATACCCGCTCCCACCACTTCTGTTCAACATAATATTAGAAATTCTGGCTAGAGCAATCAGGCAAGAGAAAGAAAGGGAATTCAGATAGGAAAAGAGGAAGGCCAACTAACCCTGTTTGCAGATGACATAATCCTATATCTAGAAAACCTCATCATCTCAGCCCAATAGCTTCTTAAACTGATAAGCAACTTCAGCAAAGTCTCAGGATACAAAATCAACGTGCAAAAATTGCTAGCATTCCTATACACCAACAACAGTCAAGCTAAGAGTCAATTCATGAATGAACTTCCATTTATAATTGTCACAGAAAGAATAAAATACCTAGGAATACAGCTATCAAGGGAGGGGAAAGATTAATAAAAGGAGAACTACAAATCACTGCTCAATGGAATCAGAAATGACACAAACAAATGGAAAAACATTCCATGCTTATGGATAGGAAAAGTCAATATCGTTAAAATGGCCATATTGACCAAAGTAATTTACAGATTTGATGCTATTCCTATCAAACTACCATTGATATTCTTTACGGAACTAAAAAAAAATTATTTTAAAATTCATATGGAACCATAAAAGAGTCTGAATAGCCAAGGAAATTCTAGGCAAAAGAACAAAGCTAGAGGTATCATACTACCTGACGTCAAACTATACTACAGGATTACAGTAAGCAAAACACCATGGCACTGGTACAAGAACACACACTTAGACCAAAGGAACACAATAGAGAACCCAGAAATAAAACTGCACACCTATAACTATCTGATCTTGGACAAACTTGACAAAAACAAACAATGAGGAAAGGATTCCCTATTCAATAAACGGTGCTGGGATAACTGGCTAGCTATATGCAGAAAATTGAAACTGGACCCTTTCCTTATACCATATACAAAAATTAACTCAAGATAGATTAAAGATTTAAATGTAAAACCCAAAACT
>NW_012104087.1:2609133-2612036 GCF_000951045.1 Mandrillus leucophaeus
AAGTAGTAAAGAGATGTGCAAGGTGTGAAATGGAGACTATATATAAAAAATCAAATAAAAATTGTAAAACTGAAAAATAAAATACCTGCATTCAAAAATTCATTTCATTTGCTTAACAAAATTGGAAACAACGAAAAAGGATAAGTAAATTCATAAACATGTCAATAGAAATTAGAACAATTAAAGCGTAGTAAAGGAAATGAAATTATAATTTAAATTATAAATAATAACAAAGCATTTTAGGAATTGTAGCATTTAGAAAATTACATGAAACATTGGCACAAAGAATGGGGAAAGCTAAGTACAAGTAGAATGTTGCATTATATGTTAAGTGGTATAATATTTCAAAGTAGATTTTGTAATCAATTCAAAGAGGTAGTAATCCTAAAGAAACAAGCTGTATGTTGAGTTAAGTTGAAATGTCAAGATTAAAATTAAGCTAAAGAGGGCATTTCAGGTTCTTACTAAGCTGTGTTTTCATCTCTGTATATATTTGACAAATGCTCTCAAGCATGTCATTCCCAAGGATACCCGCTCCCACCACTTCTGTTCAACATAATATTAGAAATTCTGGCTAGAGCAATCAGGCAAGAGAAAGAAAGGGAATTCAGATAGGAAAAGAGGAAGGCCAACTAACCCTGTTTGCAGATGACATAATCCTATATCTAGAAAACCTCATCATCTCAGCCCAATAGCTTCTTAAACTGATAAGCAACTTCAGCAAAGTCTCAGGATACAAAATCAACGTGCAAAAATTGCTAGCATTCCTATACACCAACAACAGTCAAGCTAAGAGTCAATTCATGAATGAACTTCCATTTATAATTGTCACAGAAAGAATAAAATACCTAGGAATACAGCTATCAAGGGAGGGGAAAGATTAATAAAAGGAGAACTACAAATCACTGCTCAATGGAATCAGAAATGACACAAACAAATGGAAAAACATTCCATGCTTATGGATAGGAAAAGTCAATATCGTTAAAATGGCCATATTGACCAAAGTAATTTACAGATTTGATGCTATTCCTATCAAACTACCATTGATATTCTTTACGGAACTAAAAAAAAATTATTTTAAAATTCATATGGAACCATAAAAGAGTCTGAATAGCCAAGGAAATTCTAGGCAAAAGAACAAAGCTAGAGGTATCATACTACCTGACGTCAAACTATACTACAGGATTACAGTAAGCAAAACACCATGGCACTGGTACAAGAACACACACTTAGACCAAAGGAACACAATAGAGAACCCAGAAATAAAACTGCACACCTATAACTATCTGATCTTGGACAAACTTGACAAAAACAAACAATGAGGAAAGGATTCCCTATTCAATAAACGGTGCTGGGATAACTGGCTAGCTATATGCAGAAAATTGAAACTGGACCCTTTCCTTATACCATATACAAAAATTAACTCAAGATAGATTAAAGATTTAAATGTAAAACCCAAAACTATAAGAACCCTGAAAGACAACTTAGGCAATGCCATTCAGGACATAGGCATGGGCAAAGTTTTCAAGACGAAGATGCAAAAAGCAACTGCAACAAAAGCCAAAATTAACAAATGAGATCTAATTAAACTAAAGAGCTTCTGAACAGCAAAAGACACTATCAACAGGGTAAACAGACAACTTACAGAATGGGAGAAAATTTTTGCAACCTATGCATCTGACAAAGGTCTAATATCCAGCACGTATAAGGAGCTTAAAGAAATTTACAAGAACAACAACAAAAAAAAACCCTTTAAAAAGTGGGAAAATGACGTGAGCAGACATTTCTCAACAGAAGACATACATGCGGTCAACAATCATAAAAAAACTCAACATCAGTGATCATTAGAGAAATGCAAACCAAAACCACAGTGAGATAACATCCCACACCAGTCAGAATGGCTATTACTAAAAACTCAGGAAACAACGGATGCTGGAGAGGATGTGGAGAGATAGGAATGCTTTTACACTGTTGGTGGGAGTGTAAATTAGTTCAACCATTGTGGACAACAGTGCGGCAATTCCTCAAAGACCTACATATAGAAATGCCATTTGACCCAGCAATCCCATTACTGGATATGTATCCAAAGAAATATAAGTCATTCTATTATAAAGACACATGCATTCATATGTTCATTGCAGCTATTCACAATAGTAAATGCATGGAATCAACCTAAATGACCATCAGTCATAGACTGGATAAAGAAAATGTGGTACATATACACCATGGAATAATATGCAGCCATATAAAAGAATGGGATCATGTCCTTTGCAGTGACATGAATGGAGCTGAAAGCCATTATCCTTAGAAAACTAACGCAGGAACAGAAAATCAAATGTGGCACATTCTCACTTCTAAGTGGGAGCTAAGTGATGGGAACACATGGACACATAGAGGGGAACGACACACACTGGAGCCTACCAGAGGGTGGAGGGTGGAGGGTGAAGGGAGGAAGGAGGGAAAAATTCAGGGAAAACAACTAAGGGGTACTAGGTTTAATACATGGGTGATAAAATAATCTGTACAACAAACTCTCATGACACACTTTACCTATGTAACTAATCTGCACATCTTGAACGTGTACCCTGAACTTAAGGTTTTTTTAAAAGAATTTAAAGAATATCTCAAAAAAAAAGTTATCTTAACTCTACACACATCTAGTGGTTGCATTGACTATTCTCTATGCACATATTTATCAGGGTACACAAAACCCCAGAAATTATTGCTATCACAGTATTTAACAAGGTTCAATATTTTACAATGCAATATTTGACAAGTTTCAAATATTTCCCATAGTACACAGTTAGGTGATTGGGAGAAATTTAAAAGAATTAAACAAATAGTAGGTAGCCATACCCATACAAATGCACAGTTTATTGACATAGATAAAACATTATCTAGTG
>NW_012104087.1:2612086-2613856 GCF_000951045.1 Mandrillus leucophaeus
ACTGTTGGTGGGAGTGTAAATTAGTTCAACCATTGTGGACAACAGTGCGGCAATTCCTCAAAGACCTACATATAGAAATGCCATTTGACCCAGCAATCCCATTACTGGATATGTATCCAAAGAAATATAAATCATTCTATTATAAAGACACATGCATTCATATGTTCATTGCAGCTATTCACAATAGTAAATGCATGGAATCAACCTAAATGACCATCAGTCATAGACTGGATAAAGAAAATGTGGTACATATACACCATGGAATAATATGCAGCCATATAAAAGAATGGGATCATGTCCTTTGCAGTGACATGAATGGAGCTGAAAGCCATTATCCTTAGAAAACTAACGCAGGAACAGAAAATCAAATGTGGCACATTCTCACTTCTAAGTGGGAGCTAAGTGATGGGAACACATGGATACATAGAGGGGAACGACACACACTGGAGCCTACCAGAGGGTGGAGGGTGGAGGGTGAAGGGAGGAAGGAGGGAAAAATTCAGGGAAAACAACTAAGGGGTACTAGATTTAATACATGGGTGATAAAATAATCTGTACAACAAACTCTCATGACACACTTTACCTATGTAACTAATCTGCACATCTTGAACATGTACCCTGAACTTAAAAGTTTTTTTAAAAGAATTTAAAGAATATCTCAAAAAAAAAGTTATCTTAACTCTAGACACATCTAGTGGTTGCATTGACTATTCTCTATGCACATATTTATCAGGGTACACAAAACCACAGAAATTATTGCTATCACAGTATTTAACAAGGTTCAATATTTTACAATGCAATATTTGACAAGTTTCAAATATTTCCCATAGTACACAGTTAGGTGATTGGGAGAAATTTAAAAGAATTAAACAAATAGTAGGTAGCCATACCCATACAAATGCACAGTTTATTGACATAGATAAAACATTATCTAGTGCCATAAACACTGGAGACATAATTAAAACATTTTTCAAGGAAGTGTGTGACTACTATTAAAATTATTAGAATGGGGCCAGGCCCACTGGCTCACATCTATAATATCAGCACTTTGAGAGGACGAGGTGAAAGAATTGCTTGAGGATAGGAATTTGAGATCAGTCCAGGCGACACAGTGAGACTTTGTCACCACTAAATAATAATAATGATAATAGCAATAACAATAATAATAAAATTTAGCTGGGCATGGTGGTATCCACCTGTTGTCCTAGTTATTGGAGAAGCTGAGGAAGGAAGAAGGATCACCTGTGCCCAGGATTTTGAGGCTGCAATGAGCTGTGATCATGCCACCGCACTCCAGCCTGTTTGCCCAAACAAGGCCCTGTTTCAGAGAGAAAGAGAGAGAGAGAGAGCGCGAGAGTGAGAGCTATTAGAATTGTATTTCTGTCACACAGGTGGGAAAGAAAATAATTTCTTTAAAAAAGAAAAAAAAAAAAAATCCTGGCAACTGGGTGCTGTGGCCCAACCCTGTAATCCCAGCACTGGGAGGCTGAGGTGGGAGAATTGCTTGAGGCCAGGAGTTTGAGCATGCAATGAGCTGTGATTGCACCACTGCACTCCAACCTAGGCAACAGAGTGAGATCTTGTCTCCAAAAACAAGCAAACAAATCCTGGAGATATTTGGGTATATGTCTAGAAAGCGTAGCTGTGTGCTTCTTTTTGAAAAATAGAATATTTCATGCAACAATGGGAACTAGGCATTCCAGATCTAGGGAAACCCAACAGCAATGATGATGACAAAGATAACTAAGATCATAAAGATGATGATGATAG